>NW_018408714.1:4398-17561 GCF_002113885.1 Mizuhopecten yessoensis
GGACAGGAAAACCAATCAGGTTATATTGGATATTGTAGTTCCGGTCAGTGTTGTATTAATACGCTAAGAATTGTGTCTCGTGATGCATGGTAATTAAAGTCCCATCAACGACACAGCTTTCAAAGAGGCTATATAGTGACAATGCCATGCAAATGTAAATATTTGTTCTTGGATTAATATCCAACGGCAGTACAATCGTGTATAAAGTAGATGTAAAATATTTTACATGTTTGTTCTATATATATATAGAAATAAAGTTCCGTGATTATCATTACGTGGTCATCAGCGTCTCTAGGTATGTAATAACATGTACTCCCTGGCATTGCGTGAGTTAAATTAGGATTTGTTCCGCGAAATCAAAATATCAAAATATGTGAATTCCTTTACGAGTAACGAACGACCTGACCAAACAACGCACTGACAACATAGTTAATAATGATAACGTTCGGAATAACCATTTGGTGTATAGTCCTGTTTGTTCAACTGTTCATTCTGCAGTAGATGTCCTAAAGCCTTCCTCGGACTGTCCGTCTTACTTTCTATTAGGCTCCTCATTCCATGTTCAAAGAAGCCAAGCTAAGTCAAAACAATAAAAACATTCGCATTGAATGAAAATGCGAGCCAACGTATGTCATATAACAAACGGACATACATGCTTTGACATACCAACTTTTAGAGGGATTAGAAAACAATTGTAGAGCCTTTATAATTCCACTATCCAGAATTGCCTTTCTAAGATATATAATTTCTCGGAAACATGAGAAACAATCTTTAATATGTATTTCTAAATATTAGAAATTGGAAATCGTGCATGTTTTACCAAAACTCGAAATACAGTTTACACAACGAGAACAAACCTCGTGTGTTTTTAAAGTTTAACAATTAATTAACGCGAGTTAGATAACGGGTTTAATATGATACCTTTTGTAAATAAAGATGGTATTTTAGTTTGACTTGTAGTATTAGAGATGCCGTTCACGAAGCGAGACGGAAGACAATGGTGAGGTTACTGTCGCATGTTAAAATAATATACAGCATTAACAATGAACCGGAAGTGAGTAGTAATACTAACTTGACCCCGAGTAAACGAACATTGCGGAAATCACGTATCACTCTCGTTTGGGATTTTTGGACGAGAAGTTGTCTATTCTGCCATGAAACCATGGAAACAATATTTTTGTGTATATCAAATTTGGAATACTGAACAACTTTTTAGACGGAGATCAAATAATGTGTAAAATATAACGACTCGAGTCTTCTCTTTAGTGCCGTCAACACAGAAGCATGCTAGTTTCCCGATTTAAATATCATTGTCAATGTCTCCTGACTCAAATGACACGAAAGGGTAAGCTACATTGTATGTCTGTCCAGCATTTACAACGAAGTCGACCAGCAATGTGACATTTTTTCATGGCCACCTCAACATTTAACAATTGTTTCTCCAATATCATCTTTCCGAGGCGACCACTTGCACACTGCTCTATTTTCGATTTTACTGGCATGCCTCCGCGATGTGACGTTGTTACAAATGTAATACACAATATCAGTAATCAAAGTGATGAAATGTTGTTGTGCTTCTAATGTTTTTTTATGACTATTACAATACGAAAAATGAAGTTCGAGCTGATAATGATGTTATTTTTTTAAAATTCATTTCAAGAATAGGTACGTGTTATGAACTGTTCTTTCAGTTCAACATTCCATTTTGATATTTCTTACGTCGTTATTAGCTCTTTAACGTTAAGTATTAAATTGCTTTCAGATGCGGTTCAATATGACTGCCCCCATTGCACAACAGGAAAATGAAACATAACCCGCTTACGCTAAATTTACCTTGTGTGGCTGCAGTAAAAAGCAACTGAGGTATGAACAACATTTCCTTGTAGGCGCATACTTACCAGTGTAATTTTTCCGAGAGTTACGAACTGTATGGTACAGAGTATCTCAAAGCAATGTTTTTTGCTGCTTATCATGTGCGTTTATCATCCCGCTAGTGTCTGCTACATGTACAATGCTTTTCTATAACACAGAAATAGAAAAGTTTAAGAAGACCATTGCGTTTCCCAGAAGCACAACACAACAATTATTTGTAGGCGCATAGTCATACTTTCATAAACTAACTTCTCAGCAGATGCTAATGCATTAAAACACTCATTTCATACCGCGCAGTTCAGTAGAGTGTAGGGTCTAACAGGAGAGTGCCTATCATACCGTGATTTACTGGTTTTCTAGTACAGTCACACATGTCATAGTCCTGTCATCTTACTCTTAGTATAAAGTACTAGTGTGATGTTAATCTTATTTATTAAGTCCCACAAACGAAATTTGTTGCCGTTGCCTTCTTCTTCTTTCGCCAAATAGGTTCGGCGTTTTTCTCAGAAACCGCTCTGTGGATACTTCACATCAACATTGTAGATGTGTTCTACACATTTATGTTTCGATCAGTCATCTAACATGACTGCCGTGTGACCGCTGTTTTTCTGATTTTGCTCAAAGTACGTAAGGATATGATGTGAATGTAAATTCTTTCCAATGCATCACTAGTGACTACAGGGGCAGTTGGGGGCTTCTATCACGGTCTCTGTTACAGTTAGAACTTGTTCAATTTGGTTTTGGAATATTTCTCAATTGTATTTTTGTAAAATGACCTTTATATATCGGCGAATTTGTACATTGAATAACAGGATCAAGGTCAAGACAGGCATTAAATCAAAAAGATAGAAAAAAAGCAGATAATAAAATTGAAAAGGTATACTGCATATTAGTGTTGGTGTTTATAATGTAATGTCTCGTAGTAAGTAGCTATCACTGTAGAAAGCTGCCCATTTTGCTGACATCGTAAAACAAAAATCGTCTAACAGTGTTTTTGTTCTCACTGGACCAAGAATAAAGAACTAAAAAATCCCTGTTACCGACATCGATTTATTTCGTATTCTCGGACAAACAATAATCAATGTATTTGACACGTGGCCAGTGAGCTCCACCTTGTTTTATACAAACAGCAAGAAATAGACGCACCCGTCTGATACCGTAAGATAACACTTTCGTTAGGGTTCTGTTGCAAATAATTGTTATAAATGACAATCGTACAGTAATCAGTGTTGTGATAAGATTGAAAAATACTGCTCCCGGAAAAGAATTGTTTTCCGAGAAAAGTGGGGGAAAATGGCGGGTTTACTGGATTTGTGGCTTTTATTTTTGAAACAAACAAACCTCGGTGACCAGCTATCATAATAGTCAGAGAACAGTTTTTGGAAAAACAAACGTGTTACTCTGTATCAATAATATTACCCGGCCTCCCGTTACCGCGTCAGGCATTTCCTGATTCCTTGCTAATCAAGGTGGCAAAAGACAGCACGTGTATGATAAAAGGATACAAAGCGATCTATAGGACATAAAATAGGACAGGAGAACCAATTAGGAGAGTGCTGCGAGTCGTATACAGAGATGACAGGAGAACCAATCAGGAGAGTGCTACGAGTCGTATACAGAGAGGACAGGAGAACCAGTCAGGGGAGTGCTGCGAGTCGTATAAAGAGTGGACAGGAGAACCAATCAGGGGAGTGCTGCGAGTCGTATAAAGAGAGGACAGGAGAACCAGTCAGGGGAGTGCTGCGAGTCGTATAAAGAGAGGACAGGAGAACCAATCAGGGGAGTGCTGCGAGTCGTATAAAGAGAGGACAGGAGAACCAATCAGGGGAGTGCTGCGAGTCGTATAAAGAGAGGACAGGAGAACCAATCAGGGGAGTGCTGCGAGTCGTATAAAGAGAGGACAGGAGAACCAATCAGGGGAGTGCTGCGAGTCGTATAAAGAGAGGACAGGAGAACCAATCAGGGGAGTGCTGCGAGTCGTATAAAGAGAGGACAGGAGAACCAATCAGGGGAGTGCTGCGAGTCGTATAAAGAGAGGACAGGAGAACCAATCAGGGGAGTGCTGCGAGTCGTATAAAGAGAGGACAGGAGAACCAATCAGGGGAGTGCTGCGAGTCGTATAAAGAGAGGACAGGAGAACCAATCAGGGGAGTGCTGCGAGTCGTATAAAGAGTGGACAGGAGAACCAATCAGGGGAGTGCTGCGAGTCGTATAAAGAGTGGACAGGAGAACCAATCAGGGGAGTGCTGCGAGTCGTATAAAGAGTGGACAGGAGAACCAATCAGGGGAGTGCTGCGAGTCGTATAAAGAGTGGACAGGAGAACCAATCAGGGGAGTGCTGCGAGTCGTATAAAGAGTGGACAGGAGAACCAATCAGGGGAGTGCTGCGAGTCGTATAAAGAGTGGACAGGAGAACCAATCAGGGGAGTGCTGCGAGTCGTATAAAGAGTGGACAGGAGAACCAATCAGGGGAGTGCTGCGAGTCGTATAAAGAGTGGACAGGAGAACCAATCAGGGGAGTGCTGCGAGTCGTATAAAGAGTGGACAGGAGAACCAATCAGGGGAGTGCTGCGAGTCGTATAAAGAGTGGACAGGAGAACCAATCAGGGGAGTGCTGCGAGTCGTATAAAGAGTGGACAGGAGAACCAATCAGGGGAGTGCTGCGAGTCGTATAAAGAGTGGACAGGAGAACCAATCAGGGGAGTGCTGCGAGTCGTATAAAGAGTGGACAGGAGAACCAATCAGGGGAGTGCTGCGAGTCGTATAAAGAGTGGACAGGAGAACCAATCAGGGGAGTGCTGCGAGTCGTATAAAGAGTGGACAGGAGAACCAATCAGGGGAGTGCTGCGAGTCGTATAAAGAGTGGACAGGAGAACCAATCAGGGGAGTGCTGCGAGTCGTATAAAGAGTGGACAGGAGAACCAATCAGGGGAGTGCTGCGAGTCGTATAAAGAGTGGACAGGAGAACCAATCAGGGGAGTGCTGCGAGTCGTATAAAGAGTGGACAGGAGAACCAATCAGGGGAGTGCTGCGAGTCGTATAAAGAGTGGACAGGAGAACCAATCAGGGGAGTGCTGCGAGTCGTATAAAGAGTGGACAGGAGAACCAATCAGGGGAGTGCTGCGAGTCGTATAAAGAGTGGACAGGAGAACCAATCAGGGGAGTGCTGCGAGTCGTATAAAGAGTGGACAGGAGAACCAATCAGGGGAGTGCTGCGAGTCGTATAAAGAGTGGACAGGAGAACCAATCAGGGGAGTGCTGCGAGTCGTATAAAGAGTGGACAGGAGAACCAATCAGGGGAGTGCTGCGAGTCGTATAAAGAGTGGACAGGAGAACCAATCAGGGGAGTGCTGCGAGTCGTATAAAGAGTGGACAGGAGAACCAATCAGGGGAGTGCTGCGAGTCGTATAAAGAGTGGACAGGAGAACCAATCAGGGGAGTGCTGCGAGTCGTATAAAGAGTGGACAGGAGAACCGATCAGGGGAGTGCTGCGAGTCGTATAAAGAGTGGACAGGAGAACCAATCAGGGGAGTGCTGCGAGTCGTATAAAGAGAGGACAGGAGAACCAATCAGGGGAGTGCTGCGAGTCGTATAAAGAGTGGACAGGAGAACCAATCAGGGGAGTGCTGCGAGTCGTATAAAGAGTGGACAGGAGAACCAATCAGGGGAGTGCTGCGAGTCGTATAAAGAGAGGACAGGAGAACCAATCAGGGGAGTGCTGCGAGTCGTATAAAGAGTGGACAGGAGAACCAATCAGGAGAGTGCTGCGAGTCGTGTTCCTCGAGGATTTCCGATTATATCATCTACTTATTTAAACCTTAAGTATTCTCCTCCTTCTAGGCGAGTTCTTGATGTAGTTGTAGTCAGGAATACACCTGAAGATAATAATAGATAAGTAGGATAACCCCTAATATACATGTAAGAACAGTTGCTACACTTGTAAATATGACTAGACGTGATAGATCATTGTATATTCAAAACGATATTTAGAGAAACAATACTGCTGTACGACACAAACATTAGGACATGTGTTCTGTTGAAGGTATACAAGTCATACATAGTAACTTTTATCTGCTGTGTCTTATGGCTTATGTGCTAGAATTATAGATTATCATACTGTATTTTCAGTGTTTGTCGTGAGAATAATTTTCTCATCGCGAGCACGTGGATCACAAATCGAAAGGCCACCGCAGGTGGACTCGAAATCGTATATACGCGCGAGCGATGAGAAAATTGTTCGAACGACAAACACTGAAAATACTATGATAAACTATTTATCATCTCCTTTAAAAAACCTCAACGCAACACCATGTTTTCCAAATGACTTCTAAGCCCATTGGTCAACGATCGCCTGTGACAAACGTAAACAAATAGAAGTTGGGCGCGGAGAAATACAATTTACCTGAAAACCAAGTAAAAAAATATTTTTAAAACAATCCTATCGTCATTGGCTTTTCCATATGCACATTTACACCTCAAATGGTGTTGATATTCTCACAAAACTTTCCATTACTTTGTATTGATATGTTTATCACGGACTATTTTCTTACGCGGATCACGTTTGTGTGGACACTATTTCCGGTTTTGGACGTCATCTTGGGCCGCGAGCAGACGTTCTTTTTTTGAGAAAATACGTTATCAAGTGCGAGGGAATGGGGAAATCCGTTCTCGAGTTCTTCTCAAGTTGTTCTTAAGTCGTTCTTAACTTCTTCTCATACATTCAATTTTCAAGTATCGCTATAAAATGACACTTTAGCTTACTGCCCTGGTTTCTTATTGCCTATAATGTCTAAAATATATAGATTTAACTTATCTATCAGCATCTCCGGCCTGATAGGAACCAGTCAACTACAATAAAAATGGAAAACACAGTTTTATGTCAAATTGCTCAACAGTCACAAACCGAGCTTTTGTTATTGACCCTTTTCTATAAAAGAATTGAACAAAAGAAATAAACTTCATGCAGTAGATACTGACCGTTCAAAGACATTTACATGTAACAAGGTTGGTTATACATTGGTTAATAATAAAAACGTATGGAATTGAAGGTAATCGTTTAAGTCGGTTCAATACATACCATGTCATTCCCAATCACATGCTACAATAAATGATCAACTTCCAGTTAGTGTGATGTAACTTCCGGGGTTCCACAAGGTTAAATTTTAGGTCCAGAATTATTTTTCACTTTTTGTCAGTAATCTGCCATCTGTTTAAAGATTCGAATTTTTATTGTTTACTGATAAAAGCAAGTTTTTTAAGACTTTGTAAATTGCGAGTTGATTGTAGAATGCTTTTGATAGGGTGTATGACTGAGTCATGTGCATTTGAAGATAAAGTAAACAAAGTACAACTACAGTTCTGGCTAAAGGGAACAGTTGTGGACTTGGGTGTATGTTAACCTTATATGAAATGTTTTCATGTTATATTAGTCAAGTAACATTGATATCTGTGAAAATATAAGGTATTTTTAATGCAAACATTGCACAAATAATACCGTATTAAGAACTACATATATCACATAAATAAAAGGTAAACTTCCAGTACAGTGCCGAAATTTGGTTTCCCGATATTAGTCTACTTTTATTAGACAATTGAAAATGATCTTCTGGTGTTTTTTTTATAGACGAAAAATGTATCCATACTCCTTCTCATCATACTGTCCATCCATACTCCTTCTCCACATACTGTCCATCCATACTCCTTCTCCACATACTGTCCATCCTTATGTTGTTCTTGTTGCCTATATTTGTAGCTATATTATACATGATGTCACTTTTTATTGGACCAATGGGTTTGATGAATAAAAATGAATAGAAATAAACATCAAATCATACAGGGTCTGGGTAACAAAAGGTACAAATCATACAGGGTCTGGGTAACAAAAGGTACAAATCATACAGGTTCTGGGTAACAAAAGGTACAAATCATAGAGGGTCTGGGTAATAAAAGGTTCAAATCATACAGGGTCTGGGTAACAAAAGGTACAAATGATACAGGGTCTGGGTAACAAGGTACAAATCATACAGAGTCTAGGAAACACAAGGTTCAAATCATACACGTTCTGGGTAACAAAAGGTCCAAATCATACAGGGTCTGTGTAACAAAAGGTACAAATGATACAGGGTCTGGGTAAAAAAAGGTACAAATCATAGAGGGTCTGGGAAACAAAAGGTTCAAATCGTACAGGGTCTGTGTAACAAAAGGTACAAATGATACAGGGTCTGGGTAACAATAGGTTCAAATCATACAGTGTCTGGGTAACAAAAGGGACAAATCATACAGGGTCCGGTATAGAAAAGGTACAAATCATAGAGGGGCTGGGTAATAAAAGGGTCAAATCATACAGGGGCTGGGGAACAAAAGGGTCAAATCATACAGACTCTGGGTAACAAAAGGTCCAAATCATACAGGGTCTGGGGAACAAAAGGTACAAATCATACAGGTTCTGGGTAACAAAAGGTCCAAATCATACAGGGTCTGGGAAACAAAAGGTTCAAATCGTACAGGGTCTGTGTAACAAAAGGTACAAATAATACAGGGTCTGGGTAAAAAAAGGTACAAATCATACAGGGGCTGGGTAACAAAAGGTTCAAATCGTACAGGGTCTGTGTAACAAAAGGTACAAATAATAGAGGGTCTGGGTAACAAACGGTTCACATCATACAGCGTCTGGGTAACAAAAGGAACAAATCATACAGGGGCTGGGGAACAAAAGGTACAAATCATAGAGGGACTGGGTAATAAAAGGTTCAAATCATACAGGGTCTGGGTAAAAAAAGGTACAAATCATAGAGGATCTGGGTAACAAAAGGTCCAAATCATACAGGGTCTGGGTCACAAAAGGTACAAATCATGCAGGGTCTGGGTAACAATAGGTTCAAATCATACAGCGGCTGGGTCACAAAAGGTACAAATCATAAAGGGTCTGGGTAACAAAAGGGACAAATCATACAGGGTCTGGGTCACAAAAGGTACAAATCATAAAGGGTCTGGGTAACAAAACGTACAAATCATACAGGGGCTGGGGAACAAAAGGTTCAAATCGTACAGGGTCTGTGTAACAAAAGGTACAAATAATAGAGGGTCTGGGTAATAAATGGTTCAAATCATACAGGTTCTAGGTAACAAAAGGTACAAATAATACAGGGTCTGGGTAAAAAAAGGTACAAATCATACAGAGTCTAGGAAACACAAGGTTCAAATCATACAGTGTCTGGGTAACAAAAGGTCCAAATCATACAGGGTCTGGGTAAAAAAAGGTACAAATCATAGAGGGGCTGGGTAATAAAAGGGTCAAATCATACAGACTCTGGGTAACAAAAGGTCCAAATCATACAGGGTCTGGGTAACAAAAGGTACAAATCATACAGGGTCCGGTATAGAAAAAAATGTACTGTACTTTACTTGTTTAAAAAGCTTAAGGTCATATTTGATGAAAATTGCCTTTGAAAATGTTCTCATTATCATAAAAGACAGCTAAAAGCTTCTTTGTGTACACAGACTAAACGTGGTATCATATTACTGATATAGTTCGACAGGAAGTATGACGTTCGATGTCCGTGTCTACAGACTAGGAGTGGTATTTTAATACTGATATAGTTTGACAGGAAGTATGATGTTAGGCGTCCGTGTCTACATTCGGGAGACGTGGGATTGATAAGTGCAGCCAGTTACTTTATGTTATATGGCTAAAACCTGCATGATTTATGGACAACTTCCGGCGGAAGGCTATACAATTGGTTACGTCGGACTTATATTGATTGTGGGAAGGTACAGTGACATTTATTATCAAGGGAAGAAAATATTGGTAATGTGAGAGAGTCAACCGACTGGATAATGACGGCGCTTTCGGCGAGTATGTTCATCACAAGCTACGGATTGATATCTCATGTCAAGAGTTTTCCAAAAAAAATAAGTATGATGACAGATATTTCCAAATAACTATAGGAACAATGATCTCTGTCCGGATTTGTTTTCTAATCACACAGATATAAATTTTATATAATATAAAATATAAATAGAATGCAAAACTGTTAACAGATAAAGGTCAACTGCTGAACCGTTTATCATATATGCTAGACTATTTTGTTTTTAGCCAGGACGATCGTTACCTGTGTGGTTAGAGACTATTCTGTTTTTTTGCCAGGTAGATAGTTTATAGCCAGGTAGATCGTTACCCGTGTGGCTAGATTCTATTTCTGTTTTAGCCAGGTAGATCGTTACCTGTGTGGTAGGAGACTATTTCTGTTTTAACCAGGTAGATCGTTACCTGTGTGGTTAGAGACTATTCTGTTTTAGCTAGGTATATCGATACCTGCTCTCCGTTTCTTCAGGTCGGCAGCCGACTACGCTTCTATCTTCCACTCAAAAGTGAGTTTAGCCGCCCTTACGAGCCGTCACGATAGCGGGATGCGTAAAGGCCCGGTCGCACGTTCACGATTTGGGGTTACGAAATACCACGAGTGCTGACGAGTTATAACTCGCAGAAAATTTCCTCGGGTTTGTGATAGAATTTGATGAATGGGAAATAAATTCTGCTCATGCTCGGGTCATCTTCCACACTGATACATGTACCGGAGTGCTGCGATAATCATCTGTTTAACACGAGTTCAGGCAACGTACGATCCTTGAACGACACCTCTCAACATTCGAACACTTGTATACGATAATGTACAAGTTTTCGAGAGTCAAGTCGAGTTCTGGCAACATTTGCACGAGTTTTGAACAAGTTGTGACGAGTTAACTACGAGAAATGTGCGACTTGGGTATCCCCGCAGCCACCTCGTTTTTACTTCTTTTTTCTGCATCCTTCCATTTTGGGTCAGTGATGTGCACGTGGAGTCTGCAGGAGAACTGATGGTGGTACAAAATATGCACAACCTTTCATTAATCACCGGAGCTCGCCAGAACTCGGACCAATGTCGAGGAAATGCCGAACAGAACAATATTAAATCGTACAGTTGTTGAGAGAAGTCGTACAAACTCGTTGAATGTCGGGGGCATGTTGAGCAAAGATCGTATTCATGTCTTCCAAAACTCGCAGCTGAACTCTTCCAATTAAAGTGCAGACCCTTAAAGGTATTATTTACAGGGCAACAAGCGGCGACATGTGTCGACATGTTCACCACACGTGTACGAGATTGCACGACATCCCATCAACATGTCTTCGACATGTTTACGAGACAAAACCTCGCACGACAATTTTGAACCGTTTAAAATACTCGCCGCAGATTGCCAAGTACTGCCGAAAACGAATGATCCAAACTCGTGGAGTCCTGCCCGACACCCGAGTTATAACTCGCCACAACTCGTGACCCAAACTCGTGACAGTGTGACCGAGCCTTTAAGTATATCTGTATATTAGGATCATTCTTCATATTCAATTAGTCGTATAGCGAGTTAGATATCGCTGTTTATTATTTGAATAAGCTTATTTGTTATTTTAGTTCATAGTTTGGTTCGACGGATTGACATAATTATTAACTTGACCCTCACTAACGTGTACATAGCTAGAGGAACCATTTTACAGGGGGTTCTTTTATCTAGGACACCTGGTTCCTATCTGTACCTCTGACATTTGTCACGTTTATTTGTCATCCTTTCTATACATTAGGATCCGTAGCCAATTATTTACCCTTTTGAATTTGTTAAATTTCATATAATATCAATAACAAAATATTCTGACCCATTTATTTTTGCACATTGTCACATCTGTGTGTAAAAGTAGACATATGACCCCGATATACAACGGTTTAACCATATTAACTGCTAGGTTACAATTTCAATGTATATTGTCATCGTCAGCATGCTTTTTGCATTAAATGTTGAATTTCATTTTGCTTTTTTTACCAGTCTAGCTAGACCATTCGCACTCAACAAATGTGGGCGTCGTAGGTGCTGTCATAACCAAATGAAGCTAATTAGAAAGTCTTAGTCGTTAGAACACAAAACGAGTTCGTGGCGGCATTGTCTTTTTGAATGTCTCTATCCCTGAAACACGTGCTTGTCATGACGGTGATTTAACCTAACGGAAGCTCGCTGATATAAAAAGAACAAAACCAATAACAACCAACGCTGCGAGTAACAATCATACCAAATGTTACCACAAAAAAACAACAACATCTTTCTGGATAGTGACAGATATTTCCTGACATGTGTGTCAATTAGAGCGAGCGGATGCGCTCCATGGCCCTAGGATGGTTGTGTGTAGATAAGTGAAGACAATGACGTATAGCGACGTATGTTGTCGTGAGTATGTTATCGAAAAACACTGATTCAATTTATGTACGTGATTATCGGGGATGATCTGACCAGAGTCCGGGAGTGTCGAACATGGTGGTTATTGACGAAAACCTTCTCTATTCTTTCCGTTCAAATGCACTTGTGGCCGGTTGTGTGTGACATGTGTTACAGCACGGATATCAGTGGAAGTAGATGACTGCTGGCCAGAGATATCTGCAGTGCGTATGGTAGGTTCCATACGACCCTCTTATTCCAACCCGAGTTAATAGGTCATGTATTACAAGTATCAAATTGATTTCTAAATGCATCAATGTAAGGTATATGTTGGTCAGTGTACCGATATTCTTTAACCTTCATATATAAACTCAATAATAACCCGTTACTTTAATTAGTGATAAAACAACAGGAAAATACCTTTAAACCCGACAAAATGCATAACTAAGATAACAAAGATGTTAGGGTGGCACATCGTCAATAGACGTAACAAAGTCAGTACCAATAGTACCACATCGTTAATACACACAACAAGGTCAGTACCAATAGTACCACATCGTTAATACACACAACAAACACAGTACCAATATTACCACATCGTCAATACACACAACAAACACAGTACCAATATTACCACATCGTCAATACACACCACAAACACAGTACCAATAGTACCAGATCGTCAATACACACCACAAACACAGTACCAATAGTACCACCTCATCAATACACACAACAAACACAGTACCAATAGTACCACATCGTCAATACACAACAAACACAGTACCAATAGTACCACATCGTCAGTACACAACAAACACAGTACCAATAGTACCACATCGTCAATACACACAACAAACATAGTACCAATAGTATCACATCGTCAATACACACAACCAACATAGTACCAATTGTACCACATCGTCAATACACACAACAAACACAGTACCAATAATACCACATCGTCAATACACACAACAGACACAATACCAATAGTACCACATCGTCAATACACAACAAACACAGTACCAATAGTACCACATCGTCAATACACA
>NW_018408714.1:20860-21563 GCF_002113885.1 Mizuhopecten yessoensis
TACCACATCGTCAATACACACAACAAACACAGTACCAATAGTACCACATCGTCAATTCACACAACAAATACATTACCAATAGTACCACATCGTCAATACACAAAACAAACATAATACCAATAGTACCACATTGTCAATACACACAACAAGCACAGTACTAATAGTACCACATCGTCAATACACACAACAAACACAGTACCAATAGTACCACATCGTCAATTCACACAACAAATACATTACCAATAGTACCACATCGTCAATACACACAGCAAACACAGTACCAATAGTGCCACATTGTCAATACACACAACAAACACAGTACTAATAGTACCACATCGTCAATACACAACAAACACAGTACCAATATTACCACATCGTCAATGCACACAACAAACACAGTACCAATAATACCATATCGTCAATACACACAACAAACACAGTACTAATAGTACCACATCGTCAATACACACAACAAACACAGTACAAATAGAACCACCTGGTCAATACCCAGTCAGTACCAAAAGTACCAACACAGAACCAATTGTACCACATCGTCAATTCACACAACAAATACATTACCAATAGTACCACATCGTCAATACACACAGCAAACACAGTACAAATAGAACCACCTGGTCAATACACAGTCAGTACCAAAAGTACCATATCGTCGATACACACAACAAACATAGTACCAATAGTA
>NW_018408714.1:26702-27113 GCF_002113885.1 Mizuhopecten yessoensis
CAGTACTACATCGTCAACACACACAACAAGGTCAGTACCAATAGTACCACATCTTCAATACACACAACAAACATAGTACCAATAGTACCACATCGTCAATACACACAACAAACACAGTACAAATAGAACCACATAGTCAATACACAAAGTCAGTACCAATAGTACCACATCGTCAATACACAAAGTCAGTACCAATAGTACCACATTGTCAATACACACAACAAAGTCAGTACCAATAGTACCACATCGTCAATACACACAACAAACATAGTACAAATAGTACCACATCGTCAATACACACAACAAAGACAGTAACAATAGTACCACATCGTCAATACACACAACAAAGTCAGTACCAATAGTACCACATCGTCAATACACACAACAAACACAGTACCAATAGTACCACAT
>NW_018408714.1:27162-168402 GCF_002113885.1 Mizuhopecten yessoensis
CAGTACCAATAATACCACATCGTCAATACACACAACAAACAGTTCGAATAGTACCACATCGTCAATACACACAACAAACACAGTACCAATAGTACCACATCGTCAATACACACAACCAACGCAGTACCAATAGTGCCACATCGTCAATACACACAACAAACACAGTACCAATAGTACCACATCGTCAATACACACAACAAACACAATACCAATAGTACCACATCGTCAATACACCCAATAAAGTCAGTACCAATAGTACCACATCGTCAATATACACAACAAGCACTGTACCAATAGTACCACATGAACCACATCGTCAATACACACAACAAACACAATGCCAATAGTACCACATCGTCAATATACACAACAAGCACTGTACCAATAGTACCACATCGTCAATACAAAAAACGAAGACAGGACCATTAGTATGTAGATTCATAAATATTTTAATTTAGAAAGACATTGAGGGATCCTATGCATGTAACCTTTTAATGGTTGACGAGGGTTTGAAACGCGTGATCTGTTAGACCCCCTAATACATTAACGTGTCTTGATGCATCAAACTAGCATTGAGCACATACATGTGGACGCTTAATACATCAAGTGTGGAAGGTCAAGTATACCCTTATTGTACACATAGCAACAAGTAACGCCAAAAACGTTATCGACAGGTACATAGTTGTTGGTCACCTGTGATTGTAAAATTGTACCATTGTGAGTTATCAACAGGTACATATCTGTTAGTCCCCTGTGATTGTAACATTGTACAATTGTGAGTTATCGACAGGTACATATTTGTTAGTCACCTGTGATTGTAAAATTGTACCATTGTGAGTTATCGACAGGTACATATTTGTTAGTCACCTGTGATTGTAACATTATAACATTGTTAGTTATCGACAAGTACATATTTGTTGGTCACCTGTGATTGTAACATTGTACCATTGTGAGTTATCGACAGGTACATATCTGTTAGTCACCTGTGATTGTAACATTGTAACATTGTTAGTTATCGACAAGTACATATTTGTTGGTCACCTGTGATTGTAACATTGTAACATTGTTAGTTATCGACAAGTACATATTTGTTGGTCACCTGTGATTGTAACATTGTACCATTGTGAGTTATCGACAGGTACATATTTGTTAGTCACCTGTGATTGTAACATTGTAACATTGTTAGTTATCGACATGTACAGAGTTGTTGGTCAACTGTGATTGTAACATTGTAATATTGTTAGTTATCGACAGGTACATAGTTGTTGGTCACCTGTGATTGTAACATTGTAACATTGTTAGTTATCGACATGTACAGAGTTGTTGGTCAACTGTGATTGTAACATTGTTAGTTATCGACAGGTTCATAGTTGTTGGTCAACTGTGATTGTAACATTGTAACATTGGTAGTTATCGACATGTACAGAGTTGTTGGTGAACTGTGATTGTAACATTGTAATATTGTTAGTTATCGACAGGCACATAGTTGTTGGTCACCTGCGACTGTAACATTGTAACATTGGTAGTTATCGACATGTACAGAGTTGTTGGTGAACTGTGATTGTAACATTGTTAGTTATCGACAGGGACATAGTTGTTGGTCACCTGTGAGTGTAACATTGTTAGTTATCGACATGTACATAGTTGTTGGTCACCTGCGACTGTAACATTGTAACATTGGTAGTTATCGACATGTACAGAGTTGTTGGTCACCTGTGATTGTAACATTGTAACATTGTTAGTTATCGACAGGTACAGAGTTGTTGGTCACCTGTGAGTGTAATATTGTTAGTTATCGACAGGTACATAGTTGTTGGTCACCTGTGATTGTAACATTGTAACATTGTTAGTTATCGACAGGTACATAGTTGTTGGTCACCTGTGATTGTAACATTGTAACATTGTTAGTTATCGACAGGTACATAGTTGTTGGTCACCTGTGATTGTAACATTGTAACATTGTTAGTTATCGACAGGTACATAGTTGTTGGTCACCTGTGATTGTAACATTGTAACATTGTTAGTTATCGACAGGTACATAGTTGTTGGTCACCTGTGATTGTAACATTGTAACATTGTTAGTTATCGACAGGTACATAGTTGTTGGTCACCTGTGATTGTAACATTGTAACATTGTTAGTTATCGACAGGTACATAGTTGTTGGTCACCTGTGATTGTAACATTGTAACATTGTTAGTTATCGACAGGTACATAGTTGTTGGTCACCTGTGATTGTAACATTGTAACATTGTTAGTTATCGACAGGTACATAGTTGTTGGTCACCTGTGATTGTAACATTGTAACATTGTTAGTTATCGACAGGTACATAGTTGTTGGTCACCTGTGATTGTAACATTGTAACATTGTTAGTTATCGACAGGTACATAGTTGTTGGTCACCTGTGATTGTAACATTGTAACATTGTTAGTTATCGACAGGTACATAGTTGTTGGTCACCTGTGATTGTAACATTGTAACATTGTTAGTTATCGACAGGTACATAGTTGTTGGTCACCTGTGATTGTAACATTGTAACATTGTTAGTTATCGACAGGTACATAGTTGTTGGTCACCTGTGATTGTAACATTGTAACATTGTTAGTTATCGACAGGTACATAGTTGTTGGTCACCTGTGATTGTAACATTGTAACATTGTTAGTTATCGACAGGTACATAGTTGTTGGTCACCTGTGATTGTAACATTGTAACATTGTTAGTTATCGACAGGTACATAGTTGTTGGTCACCTGTGATTGTAACATTGTAACATTGTTAGTTATCGACAGGTACATAGTTGTTGGTCACCTGTGATTGTAACATTGTAACATTGTTAGTTATCGACAGGTACATAGTTGTTGGTCACCTGTGATTGTAACATTGTAACATTGTTAGTTATCGACAGGTACATAGTTGTTGGTCACCTGTGATTGTAACATTGTAACATTGTTAGTTATCGACAGGTACATAGTTGTTGGTCACCTGTGATTGTAACATTGTAACATTGTTAGTTATCGACAGGTACATAGTTGTTGGTCACCTGTGATTGTAACATTGTAACATTGTTAGTTATCGACAGGTACATAGTTGTTGGTCACCTGTGATTGTAACATTGTAACATTGTTAGTTATCGACAGGTACATAGTTGTTGGTCACCTGTGATTGTAACATTGTAACATTGTTAGTTATCGACAGGTACATAGTTGTTGGTCACCTGTGATTGTAACATTGTAACATTGTTAGTTATCGACAGGTACATAGTTGTTGGTCACCTGTGATTGTAACATTGTAACATTGTTAGTTATCGACAGGTACATAGTTGTTGGTCACCTGTGATTGTAACATTGTAACATTGTTAGTTATCGACAGGTACATAGTTGTTGGTCACCTGTGATTGTAACATTGTAACATTGTTAGTTATCGACAGGTACATAGTTGTTGGTCACCTGTGAGTGTAACATTGTAACATTGTGAGTTATCGACAGGTACATAGTTGTTGGTCACCTGTGATTGTAACATTGTAACATTGTTAGTTATCGAAATGTACATAGTTGTTGGTCACCTGTGAAAGTTAGTGTACCTGCTGTTTTTATATATGCCCATACCTGTATAGGGTCAGACACAAATGACCTGTCGCGTTGACCTTTACTTGGACTTCATTCTGGCCGGTTACGTTCCTTGTGTAGTTTTGCCCGCCTATTCTCTAATGTTCATGGGTATCGAGTACGTCATACACGTATATAGACCGGTTATCAGTGATTCTATCAGCTTAACAATAAATCACATGCGGTATAAAAGCAGGGATATTTTATAGCTCGTAATAATTAAGTGCAAGTGATTTCTTGGGGTTTTTTGACACAAAAATGCAGATTGGGCTTGTGTGGGGTACTGTCTTGGACGGTAGAGACTGGGCTTGTAGGGGGAAACTGTCATGGACGGTAAATATTGGGCTTGTGTGGGGTACTGTCTTTGCCAGTAGAAATTGGGCTTGTGTGGGGTACTGTCCTTGCCGGCCCAGATTTGGCTTTTGTGTGGTACTGTCCTTGTCGGTAGGGATTGGGCTTATGTCGGGTACTGTCCTTGCCGGTAGAGATTAAGCTTGCGTGGAGTACTGTCCTTGCCGGTTGGGATTGGGCTTGTGTGGGGTACTGTCCTTGCCGGTACAGATTTGGCTTTTGTGTGGTACTGTCCTTGCCGGTAGGGATTCGGCTTATGTGGGGTAATGTCCTTGCCGGTAGAGATTAAGCTTGCGTGGAGTACTGTCCTTGCCGGTAGAGATTAAGCTTGTGTGGAGTACTGTCCTGGATGGTAGAGATTGGGCTTGTGTGGGGTACTGTTCCTTCTGGAAGAAATTTGCCGATTGTTTTTATCATAACCCTTTGCCTTATAGTTTGTTTTCACCATTTTCCTACGCCTCATGGTTTGTTTTCATCATAACCCTACGCCTCATGGTTTGTTTTTATCATTTCCCTTCGCCTCATGTTTTGTTTTCACCATTACTCTACGCTTAATGGTTTGTTTTCATTATTACCCTACGCCTCTTGTTTTGTTTTCATTATTACCCTACGCCTCTTGTTTTGTTTTCATCATTATCCTACGCCTCATGGTTTGTTTTCATTATTACCCTACGCCTCTTGTTTTGTTTTCATCATTTCCCTACGCCTCTTGTTTTGTTTTCATCATTTCCCTACGCCTCTTGTTTTGTTTTCATCATTACCCTACGCCCTATATTTGGTTTATGTCATTATCTTTAGCCTCATGGTTTGTTTTCATCATTACCGTACGCCTCTTGTGTTGTTTTCATCATTACCCTACGCCTCTTGTTTTGTTTTCATCATTTCCTTACGCCTCTTGTTATATTTTCATCATAACCCTACGCCTCTTGTTTTGTTTTCATCATTTCCCTACGCCTCTTGTTTTTGTTTTCCCTACGCCCTATATTTGGTTTATGTCATTATCTTTAGCATCATGGTTTGTTTTCATCATTACCGTACGCCTCTTGTGTTGTTTTCATCACTACCCTACGCCTCTTGTTTTGTTTTCATAATTTCCCTACGCCTCTTGTTTTGTTTCCATCTTTACCCTACGCCTCTTGTTTTGTTTTCATCACTTCCCTACGCCTCTTGTTTTGTTTTCATCACTTCCCTACGCCTCTTGTTTTGTTTTCATAATTTCCCTACGCCTCTTGTTTTGTTTCCATCATTTCCCTACGCCTCTTGTTTTGTTTTCATAATTTCCCTACGCCTCTTGTTTTGTTTTTATAATTACCCTACGCCTCTTGTTTTGTTTCAATCATTACCCTACGCCTCTTGTTTTGTTTTCATAATTTCCCTACGCCTCTTGTTTTGTTTCCATCTTTACCCTACGCCTCTTGTTTTGTTTTCATAATTTCCCTACGCCTCATGGTTTGTTTTTATCATTTCCCTACGCCTCATGGTTTGTTTTCATCATTTCCCTACGCCTCTTGTTATATTTTCATCATTATCTTTAGCCTCATGGTTTGTTTTCATCATTACCGTACGCCTCTTGTGTTGTTTTCATCACTACCCTACGCCTCTTGTTTTGTTTTCATAATTTCCCTACGCCTCATGGTTTGTTTTTATCATTTCCCTACGCCTCGTGGTTTTTTTTCATTATTTCCCTGCGCCTCTTGTTTTGCTTTCATCATTACCCTACGCCTCTTGTTTTGTTTTCATCATTTGCTTACGCCTCTTGTTATATTTTCATCATATCCCTACGCCTCTTGTTTTGTTTTCATCATTTGCTTACGCCTCTTGTTATATTTTCATCATAACGCTACGCCTCTTGTTTTGTTTTCATCATTACCCTACGACTCTTGTTTTGTTTTCATAATTACCCTACGCCCCTTCGCCTCATGTTTTGTTTTCACCATTACTCTACGCTTAATGGTTTGTTTTCATTATTACCCTACGCCTCTTTTTTTGTTTTCATCATTATTACCCTACGCCTCTTGTTTTGTTTTAATCATTTCCCTACGCCTCTTGTTTTGTTTTCATCATTTCCCTACGCCTCATGGTTTGTTTTTATCATTTCCCTACGCCTCGTGGTTTTTTTTCATTATTTCCCTGCGCCTCTTGTTTTGCTTTCATCATTACCCTACGCCTCTTGTTTCGTTTTCATCATTTCCTTACGCCTCTTGTTATGTTTTCATCATAACCCTACGCCTCTTGTTTTGTTTTCATAATTTCCCTACGCCTCATGGTTTGTTTTTATCATTTCCCTACGCCTCGTGGTTTTTTTTCATTATTTCCCTGCGCCTCTTGTTTTGCTTTCATCATTACCCTACGCCTCTTGTTTCGTTTTCATCATTTCCTTACGCCTCTTGGTATATTTTCATCATAACCCTACGCCTCTTGTTTTGTTTTCATCATTTTCCTACGCCTCTTGTTTTGTTTTCATCATTTTCCTACGCCTCTTGTTTTGTTTTCATCATTTTCCTACGCCTCTTGTTTTGTTTTCATCATTTCCCTACGCCTCTTGTTTTGTTTTCATAATTACCCTACGCCTCTTGTTTTGTTTCCATCATTACCCTACGCCTCTTGTTTTGTTTTCATCATTTCCCTACACCTTACGGATTGTTTTCATTATTTCCCTACGCCTAATGGTTTGTTTTCATCATTACCCTACGCCCCATGACTTGTTTTTATCATTTCCCTATATCTCATGGTTTGTTTTCACCATTTCACTACGCCTATAGGTTTGTTTTCATTATTACCCTACGCCTCATGGCTTGTTTTTGTCATTTCCCTATACCTCATGGTTTGTTTTCATTATTACCCTACGCCACATGGTTTATTTTTATCATTATCCTACACCTCATGGTTTGTTTTCATCCTTTCCTTAAGCCACATGGTTTGTTTTTATCATTTCCCTTCGCCTCATGGTTTGTTTTCATCATTACTCTACGCCCCATGGTTTGTTTTTATCATTTACCTACGCCACATGGTTTGTTTTCATCACTACCCTACGCCCCATGATTTGTTTTCATAATTTACCTACGCCTCATGGTTTGTTTTCATCATTACCCTACGCCTCATGGTTTGTTTTCATCATTTCCCTACGCCTCTTGTTTTGTTTTCATCATTACCCTACGCCTCTTGTTTTGTTTTCATCATTTCCCTACGCCTCTTGTTATATTTTCATCATTACCCTACGCCTCTTTTTTTGTTTTCATCATTTCCGTACGCCTCTTGTTTTGTTTTCATCATTTCCCTACGCCTCTTGTTTTTGTTTTCATCATTTCCCTACGCCTCTTGTTTTTGTTTTCATCATTTCCCTACGCCTCTTGTTTTGTTTTCATCATTTCCCGACGCCTCTTGTTTTGTTTTCTTATCATTTCCCTACGCCTCATGGTTTGTTTTCATCATTTCCCTACGCCTCATGGTTTGTTTTCATCATTTCCCTACGCCTTATGGTTTGTTTTCATTATTACCCTACGCCTCTTTTTTTGTTTTCATCATTACCATACGCCTCTTGTTTTGTTTTCATCATTACCCTACGCCTCATGTTTTGTTTTCATCATTATCCTACGCGTCATGGTTTGTTTATCATTACCCTACGCCCCATGGTTTGTTTTCACCATTTCCCTACGTTTAATGGTTTCTTTTCATTATTACCCTACGCCACATGGTTTGTTTATATCATTACCCTACGCCTCTTGTTTTGTTTTCATCATTACCCTACGCCTCATGTTTTGTTTTCATTATTACCCTACGCGTCATGGTTTGTTTTTATCATTACCCTACGCCCCATGGTTTGTTTTGTCATTTCCCTAGGCCTCATGGAATGTTTTCATTAGTACCCTACGCCTAATGGTTTGTTTTCATCATTACACTACGGTTCATGGTTTGTTTACATCATTACCCTACGTCTCACGGCTTGTTTTTATCATTACCCTACGCCTCATGGTTTTTTTCATTATTAACCAACGCCCCATGGTTTGTTTTTATCATTTCCCTACGTCTCATGGCTTGTTTTCATCACTGACTTACGCCTAATGGTCTCTTTTCATCATTACCCTACGCCCCATGGTTTGTTTTTATCACTTCCCTGCGCCAGATGGTTTGTTTTTGTCATTTCCCTACGCCTCATGATTTGTTTTCATTATTACCCTACGCCGCATCGTTTGTTTTTATCATTACCCTACGCCTCATGGTTTTTTTCATTCTTAACCAACGCCCCATGGTTTGTTTTTATCATTTCCCTACGCCTAATGGTTTGTTTTCATCATTACCCTACGCCCCATGGCATGTTTTTATCATTTCCCTATACCTCAAGGTTTGTTTTCATTATTACCCTACGCCACATGGTTTGTTTTTATCATTACCCTACGCCTCATGGTTTGTTCTCATCATTTCCCTACGCCTCATGATTTGTTTTCATCATTACTCTACGCCCCATGGTTTGTTTTTATCATTTCCCCAAGCCACATGGTTTGTTTTCATCATTACCCTACGCCTCATGGCTTGTTTTCATCATTGACTTACGCCTCATGGTCTCTTTTCATCATTTCCCTACGCCCCATGGTTTGCTTTTATCACTTCCCTGCGCCAGATGGTTTGTTTTTGTCATTTCCCTACGCCTCATGGCTTGTTTTTATCATTTCCCTACGCCTAATGGTTTGTTTTCATCATTACCCTACGCCTCATGGCTTGTTTTCATCATTGACTTACGCCTCATGGTCTCTTTTCATCATTACCCTACGCCCCATGGTTTGCTTTTATCACTTCCCTGCGCCAGATGGTTTGTTTTTGTCATTTCCCTACGCCTCATGGCTTGTTTTTATCATTTCCCTACGCCTAATGGTTTGTTTTCATCATTACCCTGCGCCTGGTGGTTTGTTTTCACCATTTCCCTACGCCTCATGGTTTGTTTCATCCTTTCCCTAAGCCACATGGTCTGTTTTTATCATTACCCTGCGCCACATGGTTTGTTTTTATCTTTTCCCTATGCCACATGGTTTGTTTTCATCATTACCCTACGCCCCATGGTTTGTTTTCATCTTTTCCCTACGCCTCATGGTTTCTTTTCATTATTACCCTACGCCTCATGGTTTGTTTTTATCATTACCCTACGCCTCATGGTTTGTTTTCATCCTTTCCCTAAGCCACATGGTTTGTTTTTATCATTACCCTACGCCACATGGTTTGTTTTTATCATTTCCCTACCCAACATGATTTGTTTTCATCATTACCCTACGCCCCATGGTTTGTTTTCATCATTTCCCTACACCCTATGGTTTGTTTTCATTATTACATGTACCCTACGCCTAGTCCGAATTATTCTGACGTTTTATCGACTTTTTTTTATATCGGTCTGTCGTCGATTAACGTCGTTAATCGACGACAGGCCGATATAAAAAAAGTCGGTAAAACGTCAGAATAATTCGGACTACCCTACTCCTAATGGTTTGTTTTCACCATTTCCCTATGCCTTATCGTTTGTTTTCACCATTTCCCTACGCCTAATGGTTCGTTCAGGCTGCCGTTTGTGCCGTTTACCGCGGCGACTCTTCCATATACCACTGAAAGTGAGAAAGTTGTATGGCGAAAAATTGATGGGATTTGAGTATTATTCACGCCAACATTCGTGGTCTGCTTCTTATGACTTATGATTCCATTGTTTCTTTAATAATGTTAAGCAAAATCAATTAGCCGGAATAGTTTAAAACAATGATGGCGTTTTACTCGAACGGCGACATTTCTAGCTTTTGCCTCGTCCTGAAATTGTGAAAGATTTAACACAATCAAGTATCCATACTTGATTATTTTTACTTTTGTTCTCATTTCATTTAATTTTGAAATATCACTGTAAGAAGATGGTGCCTGCTAGGACGGCTAGGGCATAACAATGACCAGTGGAGAGTTCATAGTTAGCACAGTTTTGGCTGGCAGCTATTTTAACAGAAGGTGACATCTTTTATGTAATTACCATTAATAGAAAATATAAAAGGATTAACATAACCGTTGTCATGATATCTTATCGTGAAAAAATAGATTTGTCTTGTTTAAACCCAATCAAGTACTAGTGTTACTACTTAAGGTAATAGGATTGTGTCGCCATTTCTCAGTAGAATTTCTTCAAATTTTGTAGTTATATTGCTTTGAAGTAAAGAAAATTTTCTGCCACAAAAAAAACCCATATAGGTTGTCAGAATTTTAAGGATTTTAAATGGAAATTTATGTAAAAAGGAATGAATTTTGAAAAAAAAAATGAAACACACAATGTTTTGCAATATAATTAATGTCAATAAAAATGATACTGACATAGATTAGTATCGTATTAATGTATATCAATTTCATAAATGCTGAAATTGTGTAAAATCAATTATCTGTAAACGATTAAAAATTGACATTTTATAATGAAACCATTTGCATGTAAGAGTTATCGTTCTTGAAAAACTTCACAGTAGTGAAATAGGTAGCCGGTTTCCTGAAGTACATAAAAATGGACACATGTGACTCATTGATTAAAAAACAGCTGAATTAATGCCTGGATTGCTTTGAAATACTTTAATATTGAAAGAACACACTGTTCTGTCAATAATAAGCATACAATATATTCATCATTTTAACATTAAACATTAGAATATACGGAAATTGTGATACTGTCTCCCTACATTGGATTTTCAACTAGGCATGTACTTCCTATTTCCGTTTAGCAATACACTCCTATGACCTTACGTAAACCTTAAGGACATTCCAATATGGCTGCCACACATAACTGTATATCAAATTCAATAATGCATTCCGTTAGCATTAAACAATCCCTGTCCCAAAATGATCCTCCTCCAATATTTCTAAAACATAATTGAGCTACATGCACACTAAATTTCAGAAAAAAAACCCATTCAATAACTGATGAAAAACTCACTTTTTATGTGTTCATTATCCAAGCTAAATAAAAGTCACAATTCAGGAAAAAAACACCATTTAAACTTGTAAATATATGGTTAGATGTCCATGGAGATGCATTTGTCTAGAAAAATGTGAGAAAATGCTTCAAATCTCGAGAATGATGACATGTATTTTGATTTGATATTTTACAATAATTCATCAAACTAACAAGACTTTTGATACGAGTCAAGCCATTTACCTGAGTGAGAACCTGTAGTGAATGGTGTACAGGTAAAATCTCGCTTGCTTTGCATGCTTTTTTTCAACCTCAGTCAGCCTTGTTCGCTTTGTGCTCAGTTGTGATTTATTCAGGGGAAATATATGCCATTATTCTGGAGATTGGACACATTTTTTTACAATTTTCTCGACAAATGCATCTCCATGAACATCCAACCTTACGATATTTACAAGTTTAAATGGGTTTTTTCCTGAATCGTGACTTTTATTTAGCTTGGAAAATGGACATATAAAAAGTGAGTTTTTTCATCAGTTATTGATTGTTTTTTCTGAAATTTAGTGTGCATGTACCTCGATTATGTTTAAGAAATGTTGGAGGAGGATTATTTGGTGATAGGGAGCGTTTAATGCTAACGGAATGCATTATTGAATTTGATATACAGTTTGGTATGGCAGCCATATTGGACTGTCCTTAAGGTATTTCTGCTTGGTCAACATGGCCTCTATGAGGTACATTTGGCCAATGGCAAATATATAGTTTCTAAACCTTGTTTTACACTGTTTCTTTCGCCATAGGTTTCATTTGTTTGTGAAATTAACAGTTTCTTGAAATTAATGCCATTTAATTACTTAATTAATATCTAATTAACGATTTTGACTCGTCGTTTTTGTACGCAGCTACAGAGAAGCAACAATAGAATTTTCAGTTTAAAATAAGTGTATCACTGTTCATCAACACCACAGAATCTACAATTACCCTTATTTGTTAAAAAACAATTCTAGTTCAAAAGTTTGCGCTAAACTTCACAACTTCACTCGTGACGACCTCGTGTATTTACAATGTTTTTCTCTCAAACAGCAGGGTGCAATCAACGGCCTAACTCTATAAATCGACATCACTTAAGAGATCAACTCATTTGCATCTCGAAAGATGAACACTTCCCCCAAAAGTGTCACGCAATATAAGCTGTGATCACGTACGGATACCATCAATTTACCAAACTTGAAGTGACCGGTCTTTCACACACAACATTCTTCCTGCAGGACGCCATCTTGGAGCGATGCCCTCGTAAATTATTACTACGCGAGAGAGTGTATTTTAAGAAAACATCGTAAAAATTCTAGCTTTAGACCAAATCCTTTTAAGTGTATATATTTTAAGTGTTTCTGGTATTCAATAATTGATTTTTAATCACATTTATTGTTTGAAATAATATTTTATACATTTCTGTTTTTTACCATGCGCAACAACAAAGTGGTGAAAGTACTTCCGGAAGTTTACCTGGTATGATGATGAATGTAAACACCATAATATTTGTCGACGTTCTACAAAACATTGCACAGATTATTTTTCCGTAAATATTGATGAGGTAAATATATATTATGATGAAGCGAAATCAATTAATTGAGTTGCAATCGATTGCCCATGCAATTAGAAATTTTACATTATTCAGGTAAGTTCCTCTGTCAATGGTTTCTGTCATCACCAGGAAAACAACGTGGTCGGATGTACTCGACCGGGGTTCTTAGGGATTTCTAGAGGTACAAAATAAGTTATATTATCTCTTGAAAGATAGTGAGTCACTCTATGTGTTTTGTTTCTCTGTGTAATTTTGTTCAGTGCTTGTGTTTACATTTATATAATTAATAAGTGTTTTCAGACGTGCATACGCTACATATGATTCCCCTGTTGGAAACTCACTGAACACAATAGAAAAACATTGAATGTATGGTAACACAGGCCAGCAAGAAAAACGTGCACATTGGCAAATCATGCATTCACCGGGTTTTCGGCCACCGTGGGTTTGTCATTGAGCACTCAAGAAAAACATTGAATAGGTGGTACCACAGGCCGGCAAAACAAACGTGCACATTCGCAAATCATGCATTCAGCGGATTTTCGACCACTATAAGTCAGGCAGTTTTACATTGCATTTTCATTGAAGACATTTCCTTCTTGCCACTGTGGATGTTATTTGGTTTGTCAATAGAGAGCAAGGCGCTTTTATATTTTTTTTCACATATAGAATTCTTTTATTACATTGAACACTCCGGAACTTTTATATTGGATTTTCTTTGAAGACAATTATTTCTTGACACTGTGTATGATATTTTGGATAATGGAGAGGAAGGTTTTTTTTGGTGGTTTTTTTTGTACATAGACAATTATTTTGTTACATCTGTTTTGATTGTTTTGCTAACAAACAATCATAATATTCTACACTAAAAATGGCAAGGCAGATTAGCAAACGGCGGCGTAAACGTAGGAAATTTAATGGACCAAGAGGTAGACACAGTGCTTATGCCAAAAAGCGGTATCAAGCTGCAGACGCTTCAATCCACCAACGCTTGCGTCACATTCTAAATGAGGGGAAACCAAGGCCTTATAAGATCTGTCGAATGACGACTATTGTTGATGGACAGCCAACACTGAAATTTTTTGTGAAACGTCTTAACCCTACAACCACTCCTGGACTTCGTGCTGTACCGCAACGTAAACCTGGCATCCACATCCATAAAGTTGATACTTTTGATTGTGACGGTTACAGAGTATTTCACCTTGGAAATTTACACAAACACCTTTTGACATTGATGCGCCATGCATCCACTTGTGGTATCATATCTGCTATGTTGGATGATGATCATGATCTCCTATCTATTCTTGGAGAGAGGAATGTTTGTGGCCTGGCTGGAGAACTAATGCTGAGATGTGCTTGTGGTCACCGGTTTAACTTTGAAAGCAGCCCAGTTGTTAACCTCACAGATGACAAGACACACCATGATGTAAATCTTCGTGCGGTATGGGGTACCATGGTATCGGGTAGAGGTGCGTCATCTCTTGGAGAAACCTGTGCTACCTTGAATTTACCAGTGATACCGCAGCGCAAGTTTTCGGCTATTGAGAGTGATATTGGGGACTTATGGAATGATTGCCTCAAAGAGGACATGATAGCTGCTGCTGCAGAGGAACGGGAGCTGGCCGTTCAAAGTGGAGATTTTCATGATGGTGTGCCAGCCATAACGGTGATTTGTGACGGAGGATGGTCGAAGCGTAGCCATAAACATTCTTATAATGCTCTTGGAGGGGTAGGCATTATCTTTGGTGCTAGAACAGGTAAAATTCTACACATTGGTGTCAGAAACAAGCACTGTTACATTTGTGCTTTGTCAGAAACCAGGAAAACCACTCCCCCTAGCCACACCTGTTTTAGGAATTGGACAGAGAGTAGTCAGGCTATGGAAGCGGATATCATTCTTGATGGGTTTTTGAATGCAGAGAAGTTATATGGCCTACGCTACATGCGGATGATTGCTGATGGTGACAGTTCCGTGTTTGCAAGGATCCAGCAGTCAGTTCCAATTTGGGGTAGGCATGTTATAAAGATGGAATGTTCAAATCATGTGTGCAAGTGTCTTCGGTCCAGTTTGGAAAAATTAGTGTTTGACAAACCACATTACAAGGGAAGTGGAGGACTGACCAAGATGATACGAGTCAGACTGACAACTGCTGTCCGGTGTGCTATTCGTATGCGGTCAAAAGAAGCGTGTAAGAGGACAGCCACTCAAAAATTGGACCATGACATCCGTAACTCTGTACACCACATATTTGGAGATCATACGAGATGTACCGACTTCTGCAAGTTCACCGGTGTGCCATCATCAGCAACTTCAACATCCAATTTAGGTAAGGACACTTCCATGACTTCTTCTCCTGATGAAAATACAGAAGATGTTGACCATGTTCTTCATGAGCAGCAGATGTTCTGGACTGAGGGTACATCGGACAAAGACATTGAAAACAGCCGCTATGGATGTACATCAGTTGGAAATGTTGACAAGGACATGCTATCAGACATAAGCGTTCTGTTGGACCGGGTAGCAGCTAAGAGCAGCCGACTTATTGGAAACTTTACCACCAATCTAGCTGAAAGTTGGATGTCAATACGGATGAAATTCGATGGAGGTAAAGTTTTTAATAGGTGTAACAGAGGATCCTGGCATGCCCGTTGTTATGGTGGAGCTCTGCGCAAGAACTTCGGTCCTGCATGGTCACCTATCATATGGCATCGTACTACTGGTGTAAGACCAGGTCGCTCATTCACTTCGCTATATCGCCAACGATCACTCCAGCTCTTCAACAGTCTGAAGTCTCAAAAGAAGGAAGAGGTGAAAGCGAGAAAGAGAACAAAGAAGATGGCGTCCTCGGCACAGAGTAATAGCAAGAAGGCCAAACGGGAATATGGACAGTCTTCACTTGATGTTTTGGATGATGTGCCAGCACATGTGTTGAAAACCAAGTGTGAGGAATTCTTGAAAAGCTCTGTGGAAGTAGCAGATCAACAGTGCCAGCATGTTCAACTGACGACCCAGAATCAAAGTTACTCTGTGACATGGAAAGAACAGCGTCGAATAAGACTAACTGCCTCTAACTTTGGAGATGTATTCCATAGGAATCGAAATAAGTCGGTCATTCCGCTGGTAAAGCGCCTTCTGTATTCCTCTTTCTGTGGCACACAGTACACTAGGTATGGGTTAATGGCAGAAGCAGACACCATCCGCGAATATATTCAGAAGAAGGCGGAGTGTGACGAAACTGTCAGTGTGCAGAAAATGGGACTGTCTATAGACCTTGACCACAAATTCTTAGCTGCCAGCTGTGATGGTAAGGTTGTTTTGCCAGATGGTTCTTGTGGCATTATTGAGATAAAGAATCTTCTCCAACGCAACAAATTCCTGTTTGCGGATGCTGCAAAAAAGATGAAAAGTTTCTGTTGCGAGAACATCAATGGCTCATTGAAATTAAAAGAAAATCACAACTACTACTTTCAAGTACAGGGTCAATTGAATGTCACTAAATTGCCCTGGTGTGATTTTATTATCCGACGTACACAGCCATACCAAATGCATGTGGAGAGGATATACAGAGATGAACGTCTGTGGGAAAACAAGATGTTACCAAAGCTTTCTGCGTTTTACAGGAAATGTATCTTGCCGGAGATTGTGTTGCCTCGCCATAATACCAGCACAGGGATCCGAGAACCTCAATTACCATGGGTTGGTATTTAAGTAGTTTACCATGATACAATGACTTGTGTTGTATGGAGATTAGTGGAAAATTAATTAGCTGTCAATTGCTGACAACAACCTTTCCCTTATAGCATTATGTATAAAAATCCTGTTCTCCGAAGGAAAAGTGGTTGGAAGCCTAATTGGTCACATTATATCTGTAATCACATGAGGTTGTGCCAGTTCTCGATAAAATGAAATATGTTATTGTGTTTCATTATAAATGTTATTCTTACTTTAGATGATTTCTGTGTTGATTAGGTGATTTCTCTCAATAGATCATGTGCAATTGAATGTTAATTGCTTTCACAAATGTCTAACTATATAAGCAAAAAGACTTATACACAATGTTGTTTTTTTGCTTTCAGTTTGTCCCAGTGGAGCAAACAGTTGTCAAGAGTGTTAGAAGGACAACAAAAGTAAACACCACAACTCCAACCTGTTCAGTTCAAGGAAATCCAAAGTGTGCATCATCCAAAGGTAAGTATATATAGTGGTATGCAATGAAAATATAACCAGCTTCTTGTGCTGCCAAGCATGGCATTTTACCCGTGATGTGTGCATGGTGCAAAATGAAAAATTCTCACTATATTCAAGTACATGTACATATTATTTTATTGATATAAAGCTCACTGCATACCAAACTTCATGAAAATCTATTCATATGTATTGAAGTTATGCTCGCAAGTTCCAAGGGTAATACAATTGCAAAGGGCCATAATGCTGTACATTACATCAAATTGGTCCCATTGTTGAACTCGTGCTATGGTTATATAAAATCTATTCATATTTATTGAAGTTGTGGTATTCACAACGTTTAATAGTGATAAAAGTGCAAACAGCCTTAACACTGTAATTTACGATAGAATGTGTGCCATAGTCTATCTTCTCCGAGATGTTATCGATATAAGACTACATATACTAAATATCAGCAAAATCTGTTCATATTTACTAAAGTTATTGTGTTCACAAGGTACAATTGAATTGGTCCTGTTGTTGAACTTGTTAAAATTGGAGTATTTCATATGATCCAGTACATGTCTAGGATCAAAGTAGAAACCTTCTGCTTCCTTTTGCTCCTCTGATATATATAGGTTCCTGTGGTTTTGTCCAGTAATGAAACCAATGCTGTTCATATGTTATATGACATTTCTGTGTGTTAATCATACATTAAAAGAATGATACATCCATCAGCAGGTGAAAGTGAAGATCCAGTCGCACAAACAACTAGGAGGAGGAGGAGGACGTGTACAAAGTTTGTTGGTCGTCGTATTCAGCATGAATGGTGTGTGGACGAAGCTACAGGTGAAACAAAGTGGTACATAGGGACTGTTCTGGAGGTAATAAAAGGTAAAGACGGTCATCCTTCTGCTATATATGAGATACTTTATGATGGAGAAGATGAACCTCAACAAGTAGACAATCTACACGAGGATTTGAATGGTGGATCTGTGAAATTCGTGGATCTTTAGACAGGTCAGTTAACACAATTGAATTGACTTGTATAATTCCGTACTATGCCAATGGGCAGTCACGGACCTGATTCATGGCAAGTACTTAAAAGTAGGAAAACAAATCCCTATCCTTGACTCACCGATTCCAATGACAGGGAATGACTGGATGTGCTTTGTGTTACAATAATCTGATTAAGTGGGATGTCAATTGTATTTTGCCATGACGTTTTAGTGAGACAGCACTATAAAAGTTCATAGACCATTCCATCTATAGCCTTTTATATGCTGATTGGAGGTTAATGATAATTGCAATGTGATATTATTGATATTATAAATATTATGTGGTGCTTGTCATCAATTTTAACATATCTAGATCATTTCTGACAAATGTTTTAAACAATGAGAAAACAACTGACCCACATTATTAAACAGTTTGTGAATTTGATATGAAATTTCCATCATAATATATGGGATTAAAATTTTCAAAGATCATATTGTACAATGTCAAATATTGTACCAGGGGAATAGTAAGTTCATGAAAGTGTATTGCCATCTGCAAAGACAAAAAATGCTATTATTTTGAAGTGTAATCTTCACTATAGTGTGAAATGAACATGTACATAATATGAGATATTAATTAGGCCAAATTATGTTTGTGTTTGGTGTTACTCCAATGTAAAATTTAAATGTTTTAGCAAGTTCATAGAGGATTACTTCAGGGGTGTAATATTGGAAATTTATGTGTTTTTTTTAACTCCTTCTTCTTTTGTAGGAATTACATGACATCCGGTGATGGTATTGGGAAGATTTGCAGTTGATACCACAAGTAAAGTTGAAATACAGTACCCCAACATTACAGGAATTAATCAGTGAACAATCCACACAATATTAAGGAGCCTTAGGAAGCCAGAATAAGAAAGAAACACTAAGTAAGTACTATCATGGTTTGGTAAAAATTATAAATAAAGCATCCATGAGTAAAGAGAAATTCATATCTTGACCCACTCCTTCAACCCCTCTCTCCTCCTTTAGGAATGAGTGGATTTTGTCCAAATGTGGTGTAAAGCATCCTTGAGACAGAGGGAATAAATTTTGTATAAAACATGGGTCTCGCTCCCCATTGTTGTAGGGACATGTATTTATTCACAGAGGCGTAATGGATTTTGATAAAATTTGGTGTGGACGATTATTGGGTGAGGAGATCCAATGTTAAAAAAAAGGGGAATTTTTGGCAAAATATTTTGCCAAAATCAGTGAAATATCCAGGTGAGCGATACATGCCCTCTAGGCCTGTTGTTTTTTCACCTCATGTTTGTTCCCAGTCTATAATTAGTATTATAAATGATTTTTTTGTGTAATGCTGGGATGTAACATATATATAAAAGAAAACAATGTGTCATAAGTAAATATTTTGTATTGTTGCTATGATGATTGCATATATGGGCCACCATATTTTGCACCTAGTGTCACTGGAACTACTTTGTAGAGGTCAGCCATCTTGAATACATATTTGCCTAACTTAAACAACAGTGTGACTTTGAAAGTGGATTGCTTCTAACAAAAGGACTATGCATCAGTTTCCGTGATAATTGTGTGTACCTATATACTTTGAAAATACATTCAATGTGAATTTTTTGTTCTTGTTGTAGGATTTACCACTGTAGCTGCGCACAAAGTGTACTGAATTAAAAGTAAGTTTGTGTTCTTATATTGTTTTAATAAGGGTTATATTTGTTAAATATGTGTTTATTGGCACAATATCCACAATATGGACTTGAGCAGATGTGATCATTAAACCATTTTATGTTATTTCCAGACATACACTTTCTGTGTATGGTGGCAGCCATTTTGCCCGGATGAAATACCTTAACGAACAATGTCTATTTCACAAGTATCAAGTGTATCTGTTATAACGGACATTTCGAGCTGTTTTCTCTAAGTTGGCATCAAGCACATCATCATGGAAACAATCACGTGTCGACATATTGACACAATTTATGAATATTGCATTCACGACAGGGCGATATTTTCACTTCCGACGATTCATTGGTAACCAAAGCAAAGACGAGGTCAACATGACTTTTCTCGGGAAGAAACTATGTACTATCGCCACCTCATTATACCTGCATGGTCTCGTGTGTATTTCTAATAGCTGATCTTTCTGCTCGTCAATAGTGGCGTTTGGTGAAACAATCAACGTCAAAAAGACGTTTCAATGTTTTCAATAGAGAAAGCGTAATGCTAGTAGCTAACAAACATCTTGGTGTTAAGGGAAACATTCCCCGAGATGAGCCATGTGCGCATAAATGAAGCGCAACCAACACAAAACATCACAACAACGAGCCTTCAGTCGTCGACAAATGTAATAAATCAAATATGGTTTCAAGATAGATAAAAATAGATGTGCCCGCTAAGTTCCAACAAGCTTGACTATTTGGGAGTCAGTAACGATGAACAGGATTATTCGGGGTGGAAAATGGCCATTTTATTGTACCTTATGGGAATGAAAGATTGAAAACAGAGAGATGACCACGTGGATACGCGTCCTCTCGGGCAGCTACTGTTTCTTCCAATCCTGGTCTGTGTCGTGAATAGGGACTCGACTGACAAAACACATGGCCACAACCGGAGGCCAACGTCATTTTCTATAGTGGTTTTTAATAGCAACATACCTTTTTCACTGAGCCTTTCAAAGGTTCACATCATTTATTAAGTTAAAACAGCTCTGTATATATCAAAAATGATATCTCAGATGTTAACATCACTTAGCCTAGAGTAAAATCTCGTGATCTGTCATCGGTGGGCAAGACGGTACAAAACAGTGTAGCATGTGTCTGTATTTGAAATATTCACAGCCGCATATTGTAAATATAATTAGCAACATCTTCTGATGCCGAAGGCACATGAGAGGAGAAAGAAAAAGAAGACTCTTTTGCTCAAAAAAGGAACACTACAAGTTCCTCCTTGACACAAACAGTTTTCGCTCAAAAGAAATAGCTTCATATATGTATATGGTCGGTTGAATAAAACAAAATGCGACAGACATATCTACAATATTTCTAAACATAACAATCCTTTGATAATATAAAAGCCATCTGTTCTAGCACAGAAAATTTTCTTGATATCCATTATCCGCCATTGCTGATCAGAATTAATTTGTTAAAGGAAAAAAAATAAGGAACAATTTGTACGGTTTTTTCTAAAATATGTCTTGCATCAAAACCCCCTCTGCCAAACTGGAATTCAATAATTTACCCCTTTACTTGTTTTCTTTACATTTGATGTACTTATTCGATACCAAACTTTAAGTTGACAGATGAGTAGGTTATACTACTCAATCATTAGACACGAGCTTCCCGCGTTAGCAGGATTCGGAAGCTGAACGTTTTGAGTTAGTGATGAGGGAAGTGTTTCAGACTAGTAAAGTTACCTGTTCCTCAGATGAACTTGTTGATTGTCCAATGACAGTGAAATCCTGTCGTGCTATTCCGTCAAACTTTCGGGGAAAGTGAATGAACTACTCAACAACGAACAATGTCGTATTTCAGAGGTCAATAAAAGCTGTAATCTGTAATAGAGTGAGATCAGCCAGATAAGGTTACTCTCATTCGAGGGCTAATATTCTGTAACATTATACTTAGGAGGTTATAGACTCTGAGACTAGATAGTATGTTAACCGATCTCGCTCAGTTGCAGGACATGTTGTCCCTTCTCTAATTCAAAGTATAGTAGTTTTAGATAGCTATACATTACAGGATGATGTCCCAGTGTAGTTATACATACAGGTGGTACATAATAATGTATCTAAAACGTTAGTCTGCAAGGCTGTTTCGACAGCGAAGTCAGGGCAAAAGCATGGATAGAATCAGTTTGTAGAATTACCTTTATAAGACTTATTTAACTCTTTCACCCCTATGTAACTTTAGTAGACTGTAACATACATTGATACGGATGAGTCCATTATATTATGGTCTACAGTGGTGAAAGGGTTAAGTAGTGACAAATAAGATACTTTAATTTATACCAGTGTGTATGTGTGTTTATATACTTTATCTGTAGGTGAATTGTATCAATGACTAGCCACATCATACCGCTCAATGTAAATCACACACACCATTTTAGCCTGAAAAGAGCCAGGTAGGTTTTGAGACGTTGTGGAACGTTTGTACGAATAACATTACATTTAGGGACCACGATTGTTGAACTGCTTGTAATTATCCCCTTTGTCTTTCTTTAAACCGGTCTGTAAGCGTAGGATCGTGCAGTACTGTATAAGGAGCTAGCTAGATTTTGAGAAATTTAATTACCATATTTCTAATCTTATGTACACGTGGGAATAAAGGAGTAGTTACACAACCTAATGGCTAACCTTGGACGGCCTCAGAAATGGATAAAACGAACTTAAGATGTAAGGAGTTTTTACCTTCATCACCAGGTAAACCTATCGTTATACTGGAAATAATTGTCATTAAACTATAGGAGTACATTTTAATTCAAGTGCAAAGTGGCGAGGTTGTGTGATCATGTCAAAAGGTTTTACACTTCTGTTAGTAACAAAAATAACTACGGAAATGAGAAAAGCGACAGAGTCGTGATCATCTTTTGAGACTTTAAAATACATTTTTCTTACCGATTTAGAACATGATTTCAGTCTGCAAAATAGGAGAGAGCCAAAAGAGAATCTACTTTATTCAAAGAATAGCGAAAAGGGGGACGTTGGATAAGCAACTTCATTTGCAGTGTTCTTAAGCATAGCGTGACAGAATCGTTTCCCATAGCTTTGACAAGACTAATATAGTTAAGTACATTGTATGTCAATGATATTTTCAATATCAAACGCTTTTCAGAAATGTTCGAGTCAGATCTAAACTCTGTGACAGGTACGTTAGTGTTGATATCACAAATACTAGATATGGAATTAGTATGCAAGTCTTAAATATTACTGCTCTCCTTAATTGTGGTACAATGTTAAAAGTGCCTGACTTGTGTTATCCATGAGGAATCCTCATGGTATCCGTTCCGGAGCCATAAATAGACAAGTTTACGCCGATTTCACACTCATGTAAGCTGAATCTTATGAATTCCACGACATTTGTTTTAAATATGAACAAATATTTGTCGACAAATTACACATATCTTGAATGGCTGGTATTTTCGGAGCAGCGACTGTGTTCGAAGAAAGACAACCCAACAATTCCATAAAAAAATAGAAAGAAACACACACATGTTTCCCGGTGATTGTTTTTACTGCGTTTCTTCTTATTAATCACCCCGAACGGGGTTTAGAGCCTTACTGTTTTACCTCCTTCTTAAAATTCATTTCTATTTCTAAGAATGTCTACAGAGCTTTTTAAAGAATGCCATTTTTAACAGTGGCATCAAGATCGTTTTCTAATCTTATATTTACATTCTGGATGTTTGTTCTGTACATAAATCTACCAACTGAAAACAACTGCCAATTAACCATGACTACACTATGAATACAACGATACTCGGGCAACCAGTCAGCTGATTCCACTTCCACGCATATAGCAGCGTTTCTGAGAAGAGTTATCTCCCCTCCTCCGAGGTAATGTTGTTGCGAGAAATAATAATAAACATTACAAAAATCATAGATTGTGCACCATTGTACTATTATTATTATTATTTCTGATTTACAATTTAAAAAAAAACCACTTATAATATCATTGTCACATATTAAATACTGACTTCCGACTCGCAATCGGTTCCTCGTGGCACCAACTTAACACCATTTACGTCTGCAAGGTTTTTGGCAAACAGCACATTCAACGGCTGTACATATAAATTCAAATGAGGTCTATGCCAACTGCCGGGTGCTTGGCCGACGAATGTCCTGGGTGGTGACTGATGATTTGAAAAAGTGCTGACATAAACTTTTTTAAATAGATAAAATGTGATTAATCCAAAAAAACAACATCAAATAAGATCAACTTTCAAAGATGAAAGGAATATTAAGCGCCGATTATTATTTGATTCTAAATATATATTTTCATTTTAAAAAATTGAACATATTTTTGATATTTTAAATTTACAAAAAGTGTGGTATTTTTTTTTTTATTGTAATTCAGCGTAACGTAAATATATGAATTGAATTGAAATTTTTTCATGTACATTGCGGCAATGAATAGCAGTAGCTGATCGTGATCTACATATCTACTGAGGAGCTCTCCACTGGATATGTTTAATTTAATTCTTTTATAATCGTAAGCAATATAGCTTATTGATATTACATTACATGTATTATGCACAATATAATGTCATTCAAAGTTAAGTTCAAGCCATACACTATAATATATTCATTCATTTCATAGACAAGAGGTGTGACCTAATTTCAAAAGCTTTATACATAATCTTTCCAAAATTATACAGTTCTGTTACATTTTCTGTACTAAGTAATTTCAAAAGTTTATACTTGGATGGCTTAATTGCATCGGTAATAAGAATTAAATAGTCTTTGTCGGAGGAGATCATATTCTCTACAAATGAAAACAAAATGATATTCATCTTCTATACTTCAGTAATACATATTGGGCATATACGGTTAGAAACAGCCTGCTTATAATTAGTGTATCTTCCTGCTTCAATTGTTAAACAGTGCACAGACAAACGAAAACTACAAATTACTTTCTTGAATTTCAATAAAATTGACTTTAATAACTAACTCTGTAGGCATATATGGTCTACAAGATATTGGTACAAGTTACACTTTGTGAACACAGATTTTGCTGAAATGTATTATGCAAGCGTTGTTTGACTTAAGAAAGAAAATATTTTAAATCAATATTTTGCTGGCTTTGCCATATTTCTCGCATACCTAACATTGACAATTCCATTTTTACATTTGCTCCCCAATTTTTACAATTTGGATTAGATTCACACCTATTAAACAAATACTCGTAGCAGACTTGCAGTATACAATTGTGTCTCCTTATTAATTTACACCAGTATTTGAAGATCTTTAACTTCCTGATCACAGAAAAGAGTATCTACCAAGCTCACAATACACCATAGCCCTGGATGGTGACCCCTTTACACCGTGTATATTCTTACACAAACCAAGATGCACTGTTTCGATATCGTTAGCTGTATGCATACCCCACACTTCACATGCATAGTTAGCAATACTACCAACATATGTATCAAAAAGTGACAAGTAAGTTTTAAAATTTAATTGCATGTCTATACATGATTTTACATAAATGAATACTGCTTTACGGCATTTAGCTGCTAATTGTTTCTGTGCTAAATTGAAGTTGCAATTATATTTCAGAATAATACCAAGGTAACAGAACCCGTCAACAACTTCAATAAATTCACCTTTGTAAATCCATTTCTCTTTACAACAAAAAAATCCTGATTTTCCAAATACAAGTACTTTAGTTTTATCAATATTAACTGATAGACTCCACCTGTCAGTGTAATCAGACAGAGTATTTAACATTGCCTGTAGGCCTTCTGCACTTTCTGAAAATAACACCATGTCATCAGCACATATCAGTTAAAATAACGGTGATTGTTGCAATTCTGTAGGTTGAATAACATTATTTAAAAAATCGTTATCACAGTCATTGACAAACATTGAAAATAAAATTGGTGACACAATTTCTCCTAGTAACACCCCAGTCACTTATTGAAAAATCTTAAGCATTTACCATCTAATAAAAAACAAGACCTAATATTGTTATACAAAGATCTCAAAGTTTTTATTATTCGCCCTCTGATTCCTAGTTTCTATATTTTATACCATTATGTTTGCCTATCTATGCAGTCGAAGGCTTTTTTATAATCAACGAAACAACAATAAAAATACTCTCAATAATTGATCGTAAAACAATAAACTGCATCAACTGTGCCCGGGTTAGGTCTGAAACCGAACTGAGCATCAGATACGATGTCATTAGCCGAGGCCCAGTTTGATGATCGGGTGTTCAGTATGGATGTTAAAAGTTTCAGAAATTTAGCTGAGGAGGCTTTTGCCTCTGAAGTTACCTGGATCAGAGGTACTACCCTTTTTATAAATAGGTACAACCAGAGCATTCGACAGAATATTTGGAACATGACCCAATTTCAGCATCGCATTAAACAATGGAATAAGTACATCCTTAAATTCAATAATATGCAGATCAGCTACTGCTATTCATTAGTCGACCAATTATTGCGCTTCATGTTGGAACATTCGAAAATTACTTGGTGTGTGATTTTCTTGTGGGAACTTCTCCGTGCTTTTTGCACTTAAGTGCAAATTATTGTTTTTACACTAAGACAAGTAGAAATCTTTTAAACCTAAGTTTAAAAAGTACATAATGGCCATTTATTTATTTGCACTTAAGTAGTTTATGTATTTTATCCCAAAACGGCCGCCCATAGACCGACGACTGGTTAATGAAATTAAACTCCAATCAGTGTAAACACATGGAAATTGGAAAAATTCAGGGGGAAGTAACCACATATACAATCTACATTTTCCAGATAGTAGAACTGAAATAGAGAAAGTCGGAAACGAGAAGGATCTTGACGTCACTATAGACAATAAATTGAGATTTTCCGACCATATGTTAACATACCAGTTACAAAGGCTAACAGAATCCTGTGTACTATCTTCCGTACTTTCACTTATATGGAAGCAGTCATGTTGACACTACTTTAGAAATCGTTCGTCAGACCACATTCAGAGTATGGAACACCTATATGGTCCCTTTTCTTCATCAAAGACAAAATCTCCGTTGAATATGTATAAAGAAGGGCCAAGTGAGCTTATGCCGTGGTGCGGCGTCCAACTGTCGTCCGTCCGGCGTCAACTTTTTACTTTAAACAACTTCTTCTAAAAAAACAAGAGGCCAAGGGTGATGCTATTTGGCCAGTAACATGCTGGGATGAAGGGCTACCAAGTTGTTCAAATGAATGACCGTTGGCCATTTTCAAGGCCAAAGGGGTCAAATATGTTAAAATCTTTCAGCAACTTCTTCTGAATAACCAGAAGGGCCAGGGTGATGATATTTGGCCAGATACATGTTGGGATTAGGGGCTACCACGTTTGTTCAATTGAATGACATTGACTTATATTCAAGGTCACAGGGGGGTCAAATATGTTTAAACCTTTAAAACAACTTCTTCTGAATAACCAAAAGGCTTAGGGTGTTGATATTTAGCCAGTATGAAGCTGAGGTGAAACACTTCGACGTTTGTTCAAATGAATTACCTTGACATATAGTCAAGGCCCTATAGGAGTCAAATATGTTTAAAATCTTCAAACGACCTCTGAATAATCAAAAAGCCCGCTATGATGATATATGGCTAGAAGCATGACTGGATGAAGAGCTATCAAGTTTGTTCAAATGAATCACGTTTGCCAAGTGTCAATGTCATAGGGGTCAAATATGTTTAAAACATGTAAACGACTTCTTCTAAATAACCAAAAGCCCCAGGTTGATGATATTTGGCCAGTAACATGCATGGATGAAACGTATCGAAGTTTTTTTTCAAATGAATGACCTTGAGGTATATTCAAGATCATAGGGGTTAAATATGTTTAAAATCTTTAAATGGCTTCAGCTGAATTACCAAGAGGCATAGGGTGTTGATACTTGACCAGTAGCATGCTTGGATGGAGGGATACCAAGTTTGTAAAAATGAATGGCATGGACTTAAATTCAAGATTACAGGGGTCAAATATGTTAAAATCTTTCAAAACTTCTTTTGAATATTTGGCCTGTAGCATGCTTTGATAAAGGGCTACTAAGTTTATTCAAATGAATGACCTTCACCATATTCAATGTCACAGGGGTCAAATATGTTTAAAACATTTAAACGACTTCTGATGAATAACCAAAATGTCAAGGGTGATGATGTTTTGCTAGTGGCATGCAGGCACGAAGGATTACCAAGTTTGTTCAAATAAATGACCTTCACCCATTTTCAAGGTCACTAGGGTCAAATATGCTTAGACGACTTCTACTAAAAAATAGTGGCTAGGATGATGACATTTAGCAACCCAGATAACAAGATATCGTCGGGCCAACGGCGCGATGCGACGATCGCATATCGACGTTGGCCAACAACGGAGATAAGCTGCATTGCCAGCGGATCGCTTCGCGCCGTTGGCCAAACGGTGGAGTTTAGCTGCATAGCCAACGATCGCGGTCGGAAATTAACTGATCATCCAACCATAGTCTAACGGATATCCGGTAAAGCCTCGTTCTGAATGTAGCTTAGCGGCGAAAATTGGAAGCGGTACGTCGTGTTGCAGTGTCTTGACAAAAGAAATTACTGATGTATCTGCAATTATTTACGAGTAGGATGAAAACGTGTAAATGATAAAGTTGAATATAATATAAGATCTACATTCTATTTTCATTGACAACTCGTTTTTAGATCACTTCAATTCAAATTTTGTTTTTTAGCCCCATGTCCTGTTCGCATCATCTGCCCATGTGACATAATGGCATGTAGGGTGATGAAAATCGTGATTGGATTCCATATCCCGATTTGCATATTTACAGGGAAGGGAACTCTTGTTTGGTTGAAATACAAAACAAAATCGCCAATTTCCGTATTTACATATAGACAGAAATGTAAAATATCCCGGGCGGGGTGTTGGAGCGTTGTTACAGGCGTACAATTTTAGAATTATCAGACGGTAGCCCAACGTGGGGCCAACATAATTGTCTTCCACCAGTGGCCCACCGTTGGGGCAACGGACAAAAAGCTGTTGGGCCAATGTTGTATGCCTACATTGGTCCAACGGTACAGTTTAGTTGGGCCAACGTTGGCCCGTCGGCGGTGTGCTATCTGGGAAGTAGCATGCTGGAATGAAAGGTTTGGCAAGTGTGTTCAAAAGAATGGCGTTGACTTATTTTCAAGGTCACAGGTTTCAAATATATAAAATAAAACTTTAAATGACTTCTTTATGAAAAAAAAATGCAAAGGATGATGATGTGACCAGTAGCATGCTCAGAAGAAGAGCTATCAAGATTGTTACAGGGGTCAAATGTGTTTAAATCTACGAGCAGTTTTTTAGTGACTTTGAGTCAAGACAGATGCAGATATTTTCCATGTAACTTTATTTTAGTGTACATGTACTTTAAAGGTTACAATTGTGAGATTAATACCAGGTGAGCGATGCAGCCCCATTGGGCCTCTTGTTAAAATAGGTGCACTTTTACTGATCGTTTGGCAACAAATCAACAATTGCGAACTTTATATAATACGTGTGTTAAATATATCACACACGTGAGACAGAACTGTTTGTCTATTTTATAATGTGTGAGTAACATAATCTATACCGCCACAACTCATCTATGTTTAAATAATGCACGTTTTATCAGTTTATGCGCAACAGGATGAATATTATCAATAAGGTAATGAAATATAATCAAGAAATCTCCAAATGCTAAAAAAGCTTACAACGATGTACGTAGATTACAGCGAAAAGTGAGCCGTGTCTGGTAGCTAGGCCATTCAATAGCTCCTCCCCCGTCATATTAAGACGAGTCGGACAAACAGATGTAGCTCTGCCCGTCACAATATAAATGTTTGATGTAAACCAATTACTTCATTCATTATATCTTATAATAAATACATGTATATCATATGTATGCCGGTGAATGATTTTCCCGAAGTGATATAGGACCGACCATTTTTTTGTCGACCGATTTAACCATAAAAATATACTGTTATGAAAATAACTAACCGCTCCCTTGACAACCGGAAATGCTATTGATTCGGTATGGAGGGTCGAGAAGAGGGAACTGTGATGGTCGCCAATATAAGGAAAGATATCCGCGTTACACTGATCATGTCGACGTGAAAAAAACGACAGGCATAGACATGGAACAAGACGATCTCGGTCATTTTGTATCAAAGGTGACTTTTATTTTGTAGACAGAATGTTAATCTGTGAAATTTGGGATGCAACTTGGTGAATTAATTATGGAAATTTCCGAGGTCCCCCTGTCGACCCAGTTGCTATAGACGATGTCTATGCTCATAACGCTCCTCAGCAGCAGACATTTATAAACATATATATGGCTCACTGTTTTATTATACAATGACCTGCTCGATAATTGTCCTTACTCATAGTAAGATTAAATGCCTGTAAATGACACAGGCCTAGGAAGCTTTGCCCGCTAATTATATAATGAGACCATTTAAGGCTCAAGTGCAAGTGACAGACCACACACAGGTAATAAGGCCTATGGGCCTAATGACATTCGCTCTCCCAAAATTTTCGGTCCATTACTTAGATGCAGCGAAAAAAGGAGTCGATTGCATTTGCTTTTCAAGTCATTATAATTAAGAAAATTCTTACTGTGAGGGATTCAAAATTTGCTCGTATTTGTGTGATTCCTTTCTATGTTGAATGCACTTCACTTGTCAGTGGTAGATCGAGAGACCTATCTGGGGGGGGNTATGGATCTGCCACTGCTTGTGCTATTTGCTCTCAACTTTCTACTTCTACTCTATCTATCAACTAAACTTATTGATGACTTTCTACAGTGGTGTTTGGTATATTTCAAGTAGAGTAAGTATGTGAGAGCGGAGTCAGCTTTTCACAGTTGCCGTTAATGTCAAACTCGCTTAAAAACAAGACAAACACATTTTGTTTATGAAATTGATAAAAATTACATAGAAGAACAAGAACAATAAATTTGTGACTTAAAACTACCGAAATTGAAAGAAAATACTAACAATATTTCGCCCTAATATTTTTGTTTTAGGGTGAAACAATCTAATGGCGAATTAACCTACCTGGCGAACAGGATTTCTAGCAAAACAACCCGAAACATCATTTGTGTAACAGTTACCTATTTGAGTAACAAATTTTATTATTGAAATGCAGGATTATTACCCACATACGCCATTGTGTGGTAACATGACTGTAATAAAAAAAAGAGGATAGGCTGGTAGGGAATGATGTTACTTTCTTTCACTGTTTTTTTTTCCTGGGGTGAGGGGTTTAATTTTAAAAAATTACATACATCACCATCCATAGTTATTCAGACCAATTTGATTCATTTTCATTATATTTTCAGGTCTTTTGAATAATAATATGGTAATTAAATTTCATTCAAGACCTGGCTTTTGATCATTCAATGTTCAGAAGCTTAAAAACATTGCCTATGAAAATTGATAAAGAAAAATTGTGATTCAGTATTAATTTACAATGAAAATTAGATAGAGTGATTGTCAGTTTTTGAAATGAATAGGACAACCTCATTGGGAAGTCGAGGGATCCAGAGTTCCCAACCTGTCTAAATGGCCAAGTAAGGGGAGACAATTTAATTTGATAATGCCATATGATTATAATACATGTATACAAACATAAATGGAGTGCTGGTTTTTAAAAATAAAAAACAGATACATGGTTGTAAATTAGAATATAAAGGCACCTCAGTCTTATCCCTATTATAAGGTGCTCAATTATCATATAGTGCTCAATTTTCATAACATGCTCAATTATCATATAGTGCTCAATTTTCATAACATGCTCAATTATCATATAGTGCTCAATTATCATATAGTGCTCAGTTCTAAAATACGAAACTGATTGTCTTTGAAATTGAAATAAAAATAATAATAAAATTATTAAACAATCCCAGCACTGCACACCCACTTCCTGTTTTATAGCAGCTGAGTAGACTGGAATAGCGGAGTAAAGTATCTTGTCCAAGGATACAAAACAGTGCCATGACGGGACTCCAACCCGCAACTCTTTGGTCATGAGCCCGCCGTCCTACCACTAGACTACCGCGGATATGAAATATATTATCCATTTCCTTCTTTTCATCAGATACAGAATTTCTTTATCTTATTATTTGCTTATTTGTTTCAAATGCACAAATGATCAATATCAATTTTCACCTTAGCAGAAAGTCTTGATTGTTATTTTACTACTATAAGCTAGCTGAAACAGTTTTAAACTAAGCTGATTGTACAGTTATATTACGTTATTGTATGCATATATGGATTACAGTAATGAAGATCTCCTTGTTCCAGATCATCGAAGCTGAGATCTTGTTCAAACATCTGAATCCTAGACAACAGGAGCAGGCTCTAGGAGTGATCAGCTCAATGTGCAAGACATGTGAGCAGGTTGTGGGAGGCTCCCATCATAGCTGGACTTCCCTAACACCACAGACCACCAAAATTCTTGACAAATATTCCAGCCCCAAACAGGTGGTCCAAGGCATTCTTTATGAGCTAGTTAACCAGTCGGTAAAGGCAGCAGCTGACAAGTTGACCGTCTGGCCTTCTCAGAGACTGCGAGAGCGGCGATGGTCACATGTGAAAGTTGAAGACGGTCATGAAAGTGAAGAAGAAGATCAAGAAGATACTGGAGACATTTCAGACAATGACATTGATACCGACTCCTGCATAGAAGTCTCTCAAAGAAACAGGAAACAGCGATATCCAAGAAAGACAACTCTTACAGCACAAGTCAAAGGAACAATCTACACAGGTAAAAAGCGAGGGAGGAAGCCTAAACACCTGAAAGTTGAAGACATAGAGGCAGAAATACTTCCAGAACCTAAAGTGGCACCAATTATCATTAAACGTGGTCGAGGCCGGCCTCCGAAACGGAAAGTATTCACATGCGTTACTTGTGGACAAACTTTCACTCATCAACAGTCACTAGTTGTTCATGCACTTGAGCATGGAGAACAGGCGAAATCCTGTGAGATGTGTAGTGAAGAATTCTTATCTCAAGAGAGTATTGCTCTTCACCGATGTAAGAAGAGAAAAAAATCCATAGTTGGCTTAAGGTTATGTCGTGTTTGTGGGGATGAATTCCAAACCTCCAAACTTCTGAGGGACCATATGTGTAGTGAACATGGTATACAGAGGTCCCGGTTCTTCTGTGAGTACTGTCCCACTGGCTTCATCAAGAAACAGTCCGTCTATAAACATTATAAAAAACATGCCGCTGGGAAAATTGTTTGCATGAAATGTGGACATTTCTCCGTAGACCTAGCTGCCCACAGTGAACATTCCAGCACACATAGGAAGACTGGTGCCTTCTCATGCAACAAGTGCAGTGCCACATTTGCAAAGTCACAACATTTTGAACGACATTCCGCTAATGAGCGAGCTTGTTCCCTGTGTGGCTCGCGTTACTGCACACGGCGTGGACTAGGTCGTCATCTAAAGGATGAGCATGGTATCATACAGAGCAATGATGGCAAGGTGTATAAGTGTGATGTCTGCTGCAAGGCTTTCGACCGACCATATACTCTTGAAGTACATAAAAGAATTCACACAGGTAAACATCAAACTCGTGTAAATATGAGTAATGTTCTCCTCAAACAATGTGGTAGTAATGTACAGTGAAAACGTACGCTTCTGGCACCTGTAATATCTTAAACAACCTTAGGATACTGAAGAAGACTGTCATATTTCCTTGTAAAAAAAACCGGTAAATTGATAAACATGGGAATATGTATCCCATCCCAATACAAAAAATAAATATCGCTGTAAAGCATTATTTTTTCAAAAGCTTAGTTTTATGTATCAGTTATGTGTTTTAACTTTGCAAGGTACTGCTCAGTCTTACAGCTGGTCTGTCAATAACAGGCTATAGCTATTACTATTGGCCAATATCAGTTAAAGCGATGGATGTCTAGAGAATTGTTTTTTGGGCCCTTGATTTCTAGATTTATTTTATCATCTTGAGGCGGAAGTAACCGAGTGCTGTTAATTTTTTGGGCCAATTCAAAATCAAAAGTTGCCAACATGGTGTCCATCTTTAAATAACATTTCTATCTTTTAAGTTCTCTCTGTCCTGTATATAGTCGGCAGGAATAACCAGGGATGAAAACTGACAAAATGTAGCTATATAGATACTGTACTTTTAATCAAAATTCATGGTGGCTATAGCTGCAATTTTGAAACATATATTGGGCAACCTTTATGTAATACAATTGCTGGTCATGAAAAGATGAATACAGATATGCTACACATTTAAAGAGTAATTTTTAAAGTATGCTTTTGTGTTGTTTACAGGAGAGCGGCCTGTAGAATGTACAGCCTGTAAATTGTTTTTCCGGACTGGAAAGGCACTGTTTAAACACAAACAGACGTACACACATTCCATAAAGGCCGGGGAGGAGGTAAAGGAACGCACCTTCCTATGTTCTACCTGTGGGAAGGCTTACTTCAGGTCAGTTCACACACAATGTCCTGGGAGACTTCACATTAATTATTATCATTAGGAATAACTGTAATATCAATGTAGAAATTCATCTTACACAACCAGACATGTCTGTCTAACACATCCAGACATGTCTGTCTTACACACTCAGACATTTCTATTTGACACACTCAGACATGTCTGTCTCACACACTCAGACATGTCTGTCTTACACACTCAGACATTTCTATTTGACACACTCAGACATGTCTGTCTCTCACACTCAGACATGTCTGTCTTACCCACTCAGACATTTCTGTCTTACATACTCAGACATGTCTGCCTCACAATTCAGACATTTCTGTCTTACACACCCAGACATTTCTGTCTTACACACTCAGACATTTCTTTCTTACACATTCAGACATTTCTGCCTTACACATTCATACATTTCTGTCTCACACACTCAGACATTTCTGTCTTACATGCTCAGACATTTCTGTCTTACACACTCAGACATTTCTGTCTTACACATTCAGACATGTCTGTCTTACACACTCAGACATGTCTGTCTTACAAACTCAGACATTTCTGTCTTACACACTCAGACATGTCTGTCTTACACACTCAGACATTTCTGCCTTACACACTCAGACATGTCTGTCTTACACACTCAGACATTTCTGTCTTATAATTACACACTCAGACATTTCTGTCTTACACACTCATACATGTCTGTCTTACACATTCAGACATGTCTGTCTTAAACATTCAGACATTTCTGTCTTACACATTCAGACATTTCTGCCTTACACATTCAGACATTTCTGTCTCACACACTCAGACATTTCTGTCTTACACACTCAGACATGTCTGTATAACACACTCAGACATGTCTGTCTAACACACTCAGATATTTCTGTCTTACATACTCAGACATGTCTGTCTCACAATTCAGACATTTCTGTCTTACACACTCAGACATTTCTGTCTTACACATACAGACATTTCTGCCTTACACATTCAGACATTTCTGTCTCACACACTCAGACATGTCTGTCTTACACACTCAAGTCATTTCTGCCTTACACACTCAGAAGCTTCTGTCTTACACACTCATACATGTCTGTCTTACACATTCAGACATGTCTGTCTTACACATTCAGACATTTCTGTCTTACACACTCAGACATTTCTGTCTTACACGCTCAGACATGTCTGCCTTACACACTCAGACATGTCTGTCTTACACACTCAGACATTTCTACCTTACACATTCAGACATTTCTGTCTTACACATTCAGACATGTCTGTCTCACACACTCAGACAATTTCTGTCTTACACACTCAGACATTTCTATTTGACACACTCAGACATTTCTGTCTAACACACTCAGACATTTCTGTCTCACACACTCGGACATTTCTGTCTTACACACTCAGACATTTCTGTCTCACACATTCAGACATTTCTGTCTTACACACTCAGACATGTCTGTATAACACACTCAGACATGTCTGTCTAACACACTCAGACATTGTTGTCTTACACATTCAGACATGTCTGTCTGACACACTCAGACATGTCTGTCTCACACACTCAGACATTTCTGCCTTACACATTCAGATATGTCTGTCTCACACACTCAGACAATTTCTGTCTTACACATTCAGACATGTCTGTCTTACACACTCAGACATTTCTGCCTTACACATTCAGACATGTCTGTCTTACACACTCAGACATTTCTACCTTACACATTCAGACATTTCTGTCTTACACACTCAGACATTTCTGCCTTACACATTCAGACATTTCTACCTTACACATTCAGACATGTCTGTCCTACACACTCAGACATTTCTGCCTTACACATTCAGACATGTCTGTCTTACACACCAATTATTTCTGACTTACTTAACACTCAATCATCTCTGACCTACACACTCAGGCATTAAAATTCGGTCTTACACACTAGATTATATCTCTGTCTAATTAACAAGAAATATCTGTCCAACATACTCAGATTATTTCTGTCATAGTCAACCCCCAGACATTTTCAGTATTAATAATCTGCTTGTCTAGTGTCATGTTATATAAGCTAGTAGCTAAGAGTGGTTCAAAAAATGGGTAAAGAAATGACCATGATTTATGTTCAAGGTCACATAGTGTTCACTGTTAAAGGGTCCCTCCTACTTGGGATGGGAAAATACTGACATTTACAACATAGTATGTATACTCTAGAATGTTTGGAAGACGACGATCATTTTTCTGTCAGATATGGGCTAATGTTAAGAGAAATAAAATAGTAAGCATTATAGCACCATTGTGTTAAGTTTTAAACAAGCAAATAATAATTAAGTTTTCTGTAAAAAAATTCTGTTAAGACTTTTGTTAAGATGTGCTCATGATCACGTCTTATAATATAATATACCTGTGTAGGATCACATTGTCATAGAGGACAGCTTGATAAAATGGCTGCTTTGAAACACATGCACCTCCAAAACCAATTCTGGAAGTTAAGAACAACACATACAATGTATGTGCTGTATAATCAAAATAAACAATTCATTTACAGGCTTATATATACTATACATCATATATCCAAATTCACAACTTGACACAGAACCATTATGAGTGCTGAAAAGTGTAATGGTATATTATTTACGAGGTATTGAATCTATATGAAGTTTGTATTAAGATATTATTCTTTCTATATATAAGTGAAATTTATTTATTTTACAATAGTTATGCAACAAGTTTTTACAACTTATTTTTATCACCTTGTTGGTTGGCATTGACGCTTGGGTGGGTTGGGAGGGGTCTTATTGTGGGAGGAAACCAGAGTACCCTGAGAAAACCCATGTGACTGGCAGGACCCCATGCCTTTTCACGTCGAATCGGGGAATCCACCCAGCTGCATGTGTGCTATCTACTGCGCCACACGACAATCCATTATTCATTCCATATTTGTTTGACCCATCTAATACTATGTGTATGATGTGCATTCTGTTTCATGGTTTTGTATAGCTATAATTACCAGAGTTTTCGTCTTTGCAGGAAACATGCTCTGCAGCGCCACATGAGTTACCATACTGGTGAGAAACCACACACGTGCCAGTACTGCGGTTATAGCTGTCGCGAACCAAACAATCTCAAACGCCATATGTCACTTCACTTTGAGTCACAGAGGAACTTTGTCTGCGAGATCTGTGGGGCAGCTTTCCATGCCAAGAAAACCCTCGAGATGCACCATGCATATAAACATAATGAGGACAGAAAGTTCACTTGTGATCAGTGTTTTCTTACATTCAAAGCTAAAAATGCGTTAAAACGTCATATGAAGGTGCATTCTGCTGAGAAGGAGTACAAGTGTTGGTGTGGCACTGCATTCAAGCGTATGTACAACTTGCGTCGCCATCTGAAAGCCGTCCATGGTGCTGACGACCTCCTTCCACCAGTGCGCAGAGTTAATACGCTTGACAGTGAGAAGAAAAATCCAGGGTCACGCACAGACTCCCTGCCAATGGACAAAATTTCTACAAGTGGACGCAAAAAAAGCACAAAGAAATCACTTACAGCAAAGTTTGGAAGTTCAGATCACGATTATTTTGAAGCACGAACAACCTCCACATCAGGCAGCAAACCTGAGGAATCTGTTGTCAATGGAAACATGACATCCGACCCGAACCAGTCTAATGAACCCATGCAGTTTATTGCTGTTACATCAACTGGCCCAAACATTTCTCAAGCCATGGTGATAGACAGACAGACAGACTTGATGACCCACCTAGCTCCCTCACCTACACAATCACCGCGGCAACCTGTTCCCCTGTCGCTACAGCATGGTCAGTCCCACCTCCCAGCACAGCATTATATCCATCCCCCATCACAAATTTCCTCCCAGGCAGGACAGGGACGAACCAAGTTTGACACCCATGCTGGTATCTATGGTAACGGAATGGAGAGACAGCAACATCCTCAAGGGATGGAACCAAACAACATGTACATGCAGAGCAGCAATGCCATAGGGGGCAACAACTTTATCCCTCAGGCTGTTGCCTACTCTACTATAATGCGTGAATATGGAACTCAGTTTCAATTTATTCCTGATCCCTCCAACCCAAGCTATCACAACTTTGTCAAGTAACCTCTGACCTATCTTACCTGTGTCATTGACAGCTGACCTCTTCTAGGTTTGTCATGTAAATTTGACCTTCTTACTGTTATCTGTGACCTCTTTGACATGAAGTAGGTATGGCATTATCTTTCCATATTTATATATAACTGATTTATCAGGTAGATTTAGTTATTAGTTCACCTGATATGAAATGCCAATGCCTGTGAGTTTAATGTATGGTGCTGCATTCATCATCCATCAAATGAGAAAATAGCTCTCTCGAGGGTGGGGGGGGACTTTCTTGTTCTTCAACCCAGATATGCTAAGATCAAATTCTTCATAATGTCAAGGTCTTTATCAAAATTTTTGAATTTTATTACCCCAGTGTCACCTTCTCCCCCTGGGAAGAAGATACATTTATTTTATATTTTGTATAGGGAAATAGTACTTGTAATTTTGGTTTGGGTTGGTTTTGGTTTATTCTTTTAAATGTTCTATTAACAGCTAAGGTCATATAAGGACGTGTCCCCATGTGTATTGTATATGCATGCATGTGTGTATATGTACCGAGGCAGGTTATGTTGGTGTATCTGCCTCCTTGTGATAGCGCATATTTTATGCCAACTTTATAGTGCTATCTCACTGAAATACCATGTCAAAGGCGCCCCGCACAGCATTCCTCCCAATCACATTACACTGACATCAGGTGAACCATTTGTAGTCATTTGCCGAAATGCTAAACGTTAAGCAGGGAGTAACAACTACCATTTTTAAGGACTTTGGTATGTCCCGGTCTGGGGACAGAACTAATTGTCTTCCCCACCTCAAAAGCCAAATTTGAGGTATTGCCAAACAAAATGCTAGGAAATAAAAGGTAGTTGGAAATAGAGAAAAATATATAGATCTCAAATATTGCAATGGGTGCAGCAGGTTTATTATGGTTGCTTTCGGGTCTCCAAGAATAGAGCACAAAAGAAAATCCCCTATTCTTCAGAGGGTTCCCACATTAGTCGTCTCTTACGATACATGCAGTGGGTTACAGCAGGTACATACTTTACTTGATCTCCAACCTGCAGGGGTGGTACTTGCAAGTATATTTAATTAAAAGAACACAGCTATGTTACCTGAAGTCTTGGTATGAATTGTAATGAAACCAGAAAGATAAAAGATGAAGTCCATGATGGGGAAATAATTGCAATATTACTTTTAATGAGAATATTTTACTATTGTTGTAATATACAGGTGAGTTATACAAGCCCTCTAAGGCTTTTTGTTAACATTGTAGACATATAGATATAAAGACACTCATATTTCATGCATTTTGTTTAAAGTCATATTTTTAAACATACATTCCATTGCTGATGACTGTGAGGAACTTCTTAGGCGGTTCCACAGTGGTCAATATTATTCTGGTGTTTAAGGAGATCTTGGTGACCAATGTTATTCTGGTGTTTAAGGAGGTCTTGGTGACCAATGCTATTCTGATGTAAATGTTTCCCTTCTGTGACAGGGAAACTTAAGGCTGTATGTTACCTTACTCTGACACTATTGGTAATTTCTCTGAATAAGGTTGTCTCTATGTCTGAACTTTCCTAAGTACCCAGTGCTCCAAAGTTAGGAGGTAAAGCCTAACACATATTATTAGATACATTCCATTAATTTCTTTGTTCAAGAACAGAAATGAAAACATATAATATCTGTCAAGTTGTATGTCTGTTGACGGAATCTTGTCTGAACACCTCTTCTCTCAAATAATCCAAATTTCTTGAAACGAGGTGTTGGAAAGCAGCCAGTGATCAATTTGATAATTTATAGAATAATTAAGTAACTGTCATGAAAACGCATCAGACATATCAACGTCTAACTTTCAAAAGGAATGAATTTGTGACTACAACACCCCCTACATTGATCCTAACGCTAAAACTACATAGGGTTTTTTGCTGGTTATAAAAAATATTAAATATAATCATGCTACTAAGATCAGCTCCTTGGTTCGGTCCCAACCCCGGGGACTAAGTCTCAAGGTTTTAACATGGAAATTGGTTGCAATCCTTGCTCCATTAATTACCATGTGTACAATTACTGGGCATGAAGAGATTGTCAATGCCATGGACCAGGTGGGACATGGAATCCCTGGAACATAGTCCCTGGTGACTTAGTTCCTGGAGGGTCATGGCATGCTACACATTCATACTACCAGGTTTGGCACTAGGGTCCAGGATCTGCCCTTGGGGACTTGGTCCCTTTCCTTGGTCCCTATACTTGTATTAGGACATGCCCTTCCTCAAAGGATTGATTTCCCGAGTCATCACATGGAAATTGTTTAGATCTCCATCCTAAAAAATATTCCATGGGCATGAAAAGAGGCAGTCTTGTTTACATAAAAGACATGGGTCTTGACCCCCTCACGAGGACTTACATTTGAGATTTAGGAGATACATGTATGTACACCACACTATCAGTCTGACTCCCACTATGCTGTTGGGGATGAATTATCCTCTGTTTGTTCTTTTTATTAATGTAATCCAGATCTGCATAGAAAATATACCATTTTTAGCTCACCTGGTCCGAAGGATCTGTGAGCTTTTGTCATTGTGCAGCATCTGTCATTTGTCTGTCAACTTTTCCTTTAAAAAACTACTAGTCCTGAACAGCCCAGTAGATTTTGACTAAATTTGGTCTGGAGCATACTCAGGCCAAGGGCACTCAATTTGTGTGCCTCCCTGGAGGCAGAGGAGGGGGGTCTACTAGAAGATAAGGATAAAGGGATTTTACCCTAATTTAATCTCGAGCATCCTTGGGCAAAGAGGACTCAATTTTGTATAAACGATGGGTGTGGCCCCCTCAATGCAGAGATGTGGGGCTGAATAGGGGAAATAGAGGTAAAAAAAATAAATCTTTCTTCTACCATAGGGATTAAGGGATTTTATCCCAATTTGACCTAGAGCATCCTTTCGGCAAAGGGAACTCAGTTCTATTTAAACGGAGGGTATGTAGATGGATGGTGTGTCCCCATTTGGGACTGAATGATGGGGCCCAAAAGGGGAAACTTAGGTAAATGTTAAATTGCCTTCTCTTAATGATTCGATGAATTTTAACCAAATTTTGTGTACAGCATCCTTGGGTGAAGGGGACTCAATTTTGTATAAATTGATGGTGTGTCCTGTCTTGGAGAAGAAGGGCAGGGGAATTTGAGGTAAATCTTTCCATGTTTGCTTTATTATCCAGGTGACCGATACAGGCCCTCTGGGCCTCTTGTTGTTGGTTGTTAAATGTCATAATTCTATTTTAAAAATGCATTTTCACAAGGTGTAACTACTTACACACTGTGATATGGTTGATATGATATATACTGTTATCATTAAAGACTGATACTATTTATAACTTATTTCTAGATATGATTGTTGGTTTTAATTTGAATTGTTACTGGATATATATTTATATGTTATGTATTTGTCTTACTGTACATTATCATACGCTATTTCCACAAATGAATATTTATGAAGAACTCAGTGTTTTAAGACTGTATTTCTTTTAATAATAAAATTACAGGAATGTAATATGTTAGAGCGGATACTTTGTTTCTTTTCCCCATGGCAGACATTAAGATTACCTAGTTTTATTAATTCACCTAGTCCAAATGAAGAGCTTATCCCACCAATATATAGTCTATACAACTTCGTCCAGTGTCCATGATCTGTCTTCAATATATAGTCTATACAAATTCGTCCATCATCTGTCTTCAATATATATTCTATACAAATTCGTCCAGCGTCCATCGTTTGTCTTCAATATATAGTATATACAACTTCGTCCAGCGTCCATGATCTGTCCTCAATATATAGTCTATACAAATTCGTCCATCGTCCATCATCGGTCCTCAATATATAGTCTATACAACTTCGTCCAGCTTCCATCCGATGTCCTCAATATATAGTGTATGCAACTTGGTCCAGTTTCCAGCATCTGTCTTCAATATATAGTTTATACAACTTCGTCCATCATCTGTCTTCAAAATATAATCTATACAACTTCGTCCAGCGTCCATCATTTGTCTTCAATATATAGTCTATGCAACTTCGTCCAGCGTCCATGATCTGTCTTCAATATATCCATGGCAGACATTAAGATTACCTAGTTTTATTAGATCACCTAGTCCAAATGAAGAGCTTGTCCCACCAATATATAGTCTATACAACTTCGTCCAGCGTTCATGATCTGTCTTCAATATATAGTCTATACAACTTCATCCATCATCTTTCTTCAATATATATTCTATACAACTTCGTCCAGCGTCCATCATCTGTCTTCAATATATATTCTATACGAATTCGTCCAGCGTCCATGATCTGTCTTCAATATATAGTCTACAAATTCGTCCAGCGTCCATCATTTGTCTTCAATACAAGTATATAGTCTATACAAATTCGTCTAGCATCCATCATCGGTCTTCAATATATAGTCTATACAAATTCGTCTAGCGTCCATCATCTGTCTTCAATACATAGTCTATACAACTTCGTCCATCATCTGTCTTCAAAATATAATCTATACAACTTCGTCCAGCGTCCATCATTTGTCTTCAATGTATAGTCTATACAAATTCGTCCAGCGTCACTCATCTGTCTTCAATATATAGTCTATACCAATTCGTCCAGCGTCCATCATCTGTCTTCAATATATAGCCTATATAACTTCGTCCAGCGTCACTCATCTGTCTTCAATAAATAGTCTATTCAACTTCGTTCATCATCTGTCTTCAATATATAGTCTATATAACTTCGTCCAACGTCACTCATCTGTCTTCAATATATAGTCTATACACCTTCGTCCAGCGTCACTCATCTGTCTTCAATATATAGTCTATACAAATTCGTCTAGCATCCATCATCGGTCTTCAATATATAGTCTATACAAATTCGTCTAGCATCCATCATCGGTCTTCAATATATAGTCTATACAACTTCGTCCAGTGTCCATGATCTGTTTTCAATATATAGTCTATACAACTTTGTCCAGTGTCCATGCTCTGTCTTCAATATATAGTCTATACAAATTCGTCTAGCGTCCATCATCTGTCTTCAATACATAGTCTATACAACTTCGTCCATCATCTTTCTTCAATATATATTCTATACAACTTCGTCCAGCGTCCATCATTTGTCTTCAATATATAGTCTATACAACTTCGTCCATCATTTGTCTTCAATATATAGTCTATACAAATTCGTCCAGCGTCCATCATCTGCCTTCAATATATAGTCTATACAACTTCGTCCAGCTTCCATCCTATGTCCTCAATATATAGTGTATGCAACTTGGTCCAGTTTCCAGCATCTGTCTTCAATATATAGTTTATACAACTTCGTCCATCATCTGTCTTCAATACATGGTCTATACAACTGCGTCCATCATCTGTCTTCAATATATATCTTCTATACAAATTCGTCCAGCGTCCATGATCTGTCCTCAATATATAGTCTATACAAATTCGTCTAGCGTCCATCATCTGTCTTCAATACATAGTCTATACAACTTCGTCCAGCGTCCATGATCTGTCTTCAATATATAGTCTATACAAATTCGTCCAGCGTCCATCATCTGTTTTCAATATATAGTCTATACAACTTTGTCCTATGAAATTTAAAATTAAAACCCTGAGCCTTCTATGGGGTGAGGGGCGGGGCTCAAAAGAGGAATTTTGGTAAAATCTCGAAAATCGTCCTCTTCAGACACAGAAGTCCTAGAATCAAATTATCTAAATGGATGGATATGTCTTAATGTGCTCTATCAAAATTGTAAATTTAATATCCCTGGGTCGTTCATTCCCCCCTAGGGACGAAGTAACGTTTACTATAGTTTATATCAAGGGAAATAACACTTTTGAGTATATTTCATATATTTTCCTATGGAAATGATTCCAACTAATTTGGAATGATCATCATGGTATGATAGTTTGATGGTATGAAAATTAAAACCCTGACCTTCCATAGAATAGAGAGCCGGGCTCAAAGGAGGGACATTTGGTTAAATTTCACAATTCTTCAGACCCTGAAGTCCTAAAATAAAATTCTCTTCATGGATGGATATGTCAAGGTGATCTATCAAAACTAAATTTCATAACCCCCAGGTCATCCATACATCCACAAGGGGAGGAGTAAAGGTTTGTATAGTATGTATAGGGAAATAACACTTTTGACTATATTTCTGATATATTTGTGTGGAAGTTATTCCATCTCGGCACAAATTTCAAAATTCTTCTTCTCCTTAATGATGGACTCGGGTGACCGTTAAGGATCTTTGTTTGAGTAGTTGCAGGGTTCATATTCACTCATTTGTTTGAAATTAACAAGTTCTTATTTTTGAAATTCATAAATTAAAGGTTTTTGTTCATATTCCCTTCTGTTTCGACAGTAGTTTAGACGAGTTTAGATTTTCACGCTTTTGGCCCCAAGCATCACCGATGAGTTCTAGGAGGTTATAAAGCTGTATGGAAACGGTGTGATTCACTTTTCGTTTCAAATAGCCAAAATGCCTAGGGTGATGCAGTGGCGCGGCGTCCGTCGGATATACATTTTTTACTTTAAACGACTTCTTCTTAATAACCAAAAAGTCCAGGGAGATGATATAAGTAGCATCCTGCGCTGAAGGGCTACCAAGTCTGTTCAAATGAATGACCTTCACCAATATTCAAGGTCACATGGATCAAATATGTTACAATCTTTAAACGACTTCTTCTAAATAACTAAAATGTTCAGGGTGATGCTATTTGGCCAGAAGCATGGTGGCATGAAGGGCTACCATCTTCGTGTAAATGAATGACCTTCGCCCATATTCAAGGTCACAGCAAGTCAATATGTTGAAATCATTAAACGACTTCTAAACAACCAAAATGCCTAGGGTGATGATATTTTTCCAGAAACATGCTACATGAACGACTACCAAGGGCTACTAATGTTCAAATGAATGACCTTCGCCCATATTCAAGGTAACAGGAGTAAATGATGTTGAAATATTAGAACGACTTCTTCTGATGATCAATATGCCTAGGGTGATGATATTTCGCCAGTAACATGCTAGCATGAAGTTCTACCAAGTTAGTTCAGGTGAATGACTTTTATCCATATTCAAGGTCACAGGGGTCAATTGTCTAAAAAAGTTGATGATATTTCGCCAGTGGCTTGCTGCATTTGTTCAAATGAATTACCTTCGCCCATATTCAAGGTCAAATATATTGAAACCATTCATAGACTTCTTCTGAATAACCAAAAGGACAAGGGTGATTACATTTCGCCATATTTGTTTAAATTAATTCCTTTCACCTATATTCGAGAACGCGCGGGTCAAATGTCTAAAAAACAACTTTAAATGATTTCTTCAAAAGGACCAGCGTGATGATTTTGCCAGTAGTATACTGGTATGAAGTGCTACCAAGCCTTTACAATGAATTACTTTAACCCATATTTAAGGTCACATGGGTCAATTATATTGAAATATTTAATCAACCTCTTTTGTATAACCAAAAGGACAAGGGTGATTATTTCTGACCAGATGCTTGCTGGCATGAAGGGCTACCATGTTGGTTCAAATTAATGACTTTCGCCCATATAAAAGGTCCAAGGGGTCAAATATGCCAAAAACTTCACCAATATAAAAAAAATAGTCAGTAGTCTGGTGGGGTGAAAGAAAGACTGAATCATATTCAATGGTCAAATGAAATACTTTAAATGACTTCCTCTGAATAACCAAAATGCAAAGGGCTGTGATATGTGAACAGCAGCATGTTCATGTGAATGACCTTGACACAGATCTGGTCTGTATAAATCTTTAAAAGCCATCTTCTCAAGAAAAAAGGTCTAGGGTGGTGATATTAGGTTGAATTCAGGAATGAACGGCTGTAAAGTTTGTTCAACTTAATGTCCTTGTTTGGCTTTCAAGGTCACATGGGTCAAATGTGTTTAAATCTTTTAACATGTTCTTTTAAATGACTGATTCATAACACTGATATTTTGCCTGTAGCTTTAGTCCACATTTAAGGTTATTTGTGAGATTAATACCAAGTGAACGATGCAGGCCCATTAGGCCACTTGTTGGCACACGATATCATGTGTATGTCTTGTGTTCATCTCACAATGACACTGGTTCTTATTTTCGATCTTGAGATTGCCATATCAGCTCACTAACGGTTTAGCTAAGGATTACGAAAATCAGAAAACTGATTGAACTATTTGGTCTAATTGTGTCTTTTAACCTAAGGTAACAGCGCATGTCTGTGCCAGTTTTTATGTCACTCGCGTCACTCAGGTGACCTTTTGCGATCACTTTCCGTTCATCGTTCAAGTTTAGAGCAATACCTAAAACCATCCTATTTTTGACTTCTTTCCGGAGTCTCAGTATCTGCCAGATTTTTATGAAACTTTGGTGATAATCATCAACCTCATATGGGCATCAGCATTTACACTGTTGGAAGATCTGATCGTCCAGGGGCCTAAATGGATGAGTCAAAAGTGGTCAAATTAGCTAAACTTTCAACAAATCTTCCGCCGCTGACCCAGATATTCTAGAACCAAATCGTCTTCATGGATTGAAAGTTCAAAATTGTAACTTTCATTACCCCCTGGTACCTCATCCTACCCTCCATGTGGTGTGCGTCAAAAACAGTAGCTGTGTAGGGAACCCCCGACCTGTCAACCCATTATCTCCTTAAACTGTCTAATTTACAAAACTGTATGTAACCATGAAATTGTGCACCTGTTACAATAATATACATGTTACATGGTGGCCTTAATTTCGCTTGGTTCAAACAACTTTGTACGCAACTTCCGCTTGAAAGCGAAACGAGAACATAAAAAAACATAATTATCGGTCACTTGAAAATGATTCTAATGAAATATTGCAAATTTTGCAGTATCGAAATATATTAATAACAAATCGCGAATGATTTATTTAGTAAAGAATTCAGTTCGATACTTCGGGGATTTTCAATTATGTACGCAACCGGATATTTACGTTTTTCTAGGGCAAACAGATTGCTGTGCTCGGATTTCAACAACCATCTGCTCTAATTAGATGACCATAGGCAGTAAAAAATGTAAATAGTGCTTACGTAAGTAGTTGGCGGCTCTTCGGACAGCTAATCTATAGGCGTCGTGCTTGCTCGAAAAGCCAAAAAATAACCGCCTACATTTTCTTGTAGCTGAGTTATTTGTTCACCAAAAATCAGCCAAAATGTTCAATGTGGGTTTTCGATAATTCGTGAAGAATTGTGTGCAAACTTTGTTCCGAAATAAAATACTCTTTTTGACGTTGATAACGACCAAACGTCAAAACAGTCATTCGTGTTTATAATCGGTGTAAATGGAGTTCAAAATAAAGCCTTTATTTTCCATGTAGACTGGCTACCCTTCCCCCTAGATTTTTATGAAGAAATCCCCTGCTGCATTTTACTTCTAGCTTATCTCCTTCTAGTTTGAGAACTCAGGATCAGAAATCCAAGTGTTCAAATTCATAAGCGTTTTCTTTTTCTTGTAAATGATTCAATGTTCCAGAGACGGGGGCCAGTCTATTTGCCATGCTCGACTGCTCGCTGCGGATGACTACAATTTTGATTTCGCCGGAACAATGCGCTCGCTTTTAGGTCTAGTCGTAGCTTCGTATTTCTCAGATATAGGCTTAGGCTGTCGGTACATGTAGCAAAAGTTGCCATTTGCTATTTTCGTTTTTAATTGGGCAACACCTTAAAAAAATAAAAGATGATCTACATTCCCAGAAAACAGTCTGTTCACTCTCTTGTGTATTGTGGCCGACACAGTTCAGTGCGCGCTGTACGACTGCAAACCATTGTGTTTATTGTGCAATTATTGCAAGCGATAGACGATTGTAGAGGATCCATTGACACTGAGAAAACACATCCTGATATGCGAGGTCCACGTGGGGTTACGCAAAAGTTACAACTTAAGTCTACGTCGGCCTGCTCAACGTATGTGCTTTGCTTCGGTTTTCTTTCGAAGGAATTATCCTTGGGACCGTAGTAAATTTGTACCTTTTTAGTGCAACGTATTAAATGACAAATTATTGATGTATTTAAAAAAAAGTGTATTTGATAACTGGAAAATAACTTTTTTTTTAAATGTGTCACCGAGGCTACATTTATTGGATATTTTGTTGGTAAATTTTTGACTCATGCGTTAGGTAATGCAAGTGTCTAGGGGATCGCGCATACTACGAAATTTGCTTAAAGTAGAACTGCACTTGCAATAGATATGCCACCTATGACTATATATAGTCTTTCGGTCCTTATATGGTAGCTGATATCTCCTTATATGGATGTCATTCATTCACATATCATTCATATGCAAATGTTTTTGGCAGCGACCCCTAGTATTTTCATTCATGTCGTAGTGACGCCATTTTGTGGTTCGCTAACTTATAGGCAGAGAAAGCATTCACTTCGATACTTTCTTAACTAGTCATATGTATGTGAAAAATACAACAATTCATGTATTTTGTGAGTATACAATTAATAAAAAAATATTCTGATTAATTTTCTGACGATGCTGTGCTTGCTGAAATTGTGCTTCCCGCACTGTTACCGGAAGCGGATGGTTTCCTCTGACCTACTTACTGTAGTGTTCCTACCTAACTACAGTACACAGTTCCCGTCACAATGTTTGAGTCACTAACGTTTTGCTTCATATCACAAAAATTACCACTGCAAATAAGCCTGAAATTATATCACTGACCACTTGAATATGACTATTCTTTCCAGCAGAGTTAAGAAACTCTCTCCGACATATTCTGTCCATTTCAGTATAGTCACCGAATAGATCGATATGACCAATATATTAACACAAGAAAAGAACTGTAAAGCTACCCATGCTTTGATGACTTTAGCTACTCGTCAAACAGCAAGCAGCCGAGCTGGCTGGTGTGGCCGAAGGTCACCGCCGCGGCTTACCTGTATTTCTGCAAAACATTATCTCCCTTATACATATGGACCAAAATGTAACGCAACTTTGCGGTGCAAAATAGGTATATCATGACTATATNTGTGGCCGAAGGTCACCGCCGCGGTTTACCTGTATTTCTGCAAAACATTATCTCCCTTATACATATGGACCAAAATGTAACGCAACTTTGCGGTGCAAAATAGGTATATCATGACTATATATATCACTTCTTTCATCTTATTGACTGTTACATTGCGATATCGTTAGCTAGAATAAAGTATAACGGTAGTTCTTAGTTCTTGCTCGAAGTAATTTGAAAGTGAAAGTTGAATTTACACTGATTTCAATTATTACTTCATCAATTTGTATTATTACTCAGGTTTCCACATTAATCTATTTCTGATGATTATAAGCCATCTCACTTCCAGTTCAGACAACCTAAAAACGACCGAAAACAGCTTAATCTTTTTTTGGTAATATATCGTTTATTATATTATTTTTCTCTGGCATTGCGAATATCATAATAAGCGGTTATTATTCATCATTTATTTCTGACATAATTTTGGACGCCTGTGGTGCAATGTCATGCACTTGCCAAATACATTTCAAATGTTGCATGTGGTCAGGTAATCATATGTTTTTAACAGAGAAAATATTTTGGGCAAAAGTTTATTGAATTGTCGGGACTTGAAATCCCTGAGCACTCATCCCTTTGATTGCCGATTGGCATTCATATTACGGTACTATGCCGACTGCATCATCGAGTATCTTGACGTGTAAACTGAACGCTTTTGTAAAGATTGCGTGGCAAGGTGCGTACTCTGAATCAGTGAATAACATGTTGATTTGTTCCAAAATAGACAGTGTGCAAAATAAATGAAACTCCTGAACGGTATTATGTATCCTCCAAGCCCGTATAAAGCCAATATATAGTCCACGTCTCTGACGCACTGTCAACTTGATGTTGGAGTCAATATATTTTGTTTTTGGGTTCATTGCGAGCGTAGCAAGCTTATATGATTTTAATATTTTCAGTTCTTGAATAATAATTCTGTAACTGTATTACACTGCCCGTGCAATATCTGTCCCATCCCCTCTAACATGTTTATAAACTCGGTGTTGAACTGTTGACACTTCCCCAGCATCAATTGAATTGGTCAGCGAACCATGCTAGAGACGTTTGTACCTGTAAGGTCAGTGGTCCGTAGCAGTAACAGGGCACACGTGTTAAATTTAAAGTTTTTAATCCGAGAATCTTTTTCTTGCATGATGGATAAACAGTTTTTTTTTCTGGTGAAAATTTAAATACATGTAAGTATTCATGATTTATTCCACTCTGGCATTTTACTTTAAAAAATGCAAGTTGGGAAAGTACAAGGTGGCTAGCCAAGACAGGTATCTAACTTAATTTTGTGCAACACTATATGGTACATATTACATGTGTAGCAAAATAAACTGGAATGGTAACACCTGTCCGAAAAAAATCTGGATGCGCCCCTGGTCAGTTCTCAAGAAAATATAATAAAAACTGTTGAAGATGGAAAAAGCATGACTAATAAAAATGACTGTTATATATGATATAAAATAAGGAACCTTGTAACAATGAAAACAACCAAAACATTAAATGATGTATTCTTTCTTGTATTTCAGGCAACACATGAAGCTTTGGAAGATGTGAATAAATCCAAAGAGGCTGCAATTATCAAAAACAATTGGATTGAAACTGAAGATATTATTATCTGCAATAAACATTTAACACGTGATCATTAAATGGACTGCATGATTGCCAGGCATCGTATACATGCTGTGCAGTTGTAGCCCAATATGGATTCAAAAGTGTCCATCAGAGCCATTTTATCACATATACATTTTTTTACATACACTGGGAATACATGATCTCTCATCAAAAACTCAAAATTTTCCTCACTTCTAGTTGAGGCCATAGCTCCCTCAGATATTCTCCCCACCTAGTCACTTTCCTCATTGGTTAGTGCATTTTGCAACAGTTCATGGGGCCCCCATTATGGGTATCGAGCCTCGTATTGGTATGTCCTGGAATCAGAACTTTATTTAAGGTTACAACCAATATTAAAATCCAAATAAGTTAAAATTGAAAATTGCCACCTATTTGAAGAAATATATCTAAATGCGAAAGTTATGAAGGATGGGGGACTTTCTGATAAAAAAATTCCTGTGAGATGTATTCGCTGAGGAGAACCCCCACTCCCAACCTGGTCTTAACCGTCCAAGACTACTGGCAAATACACATACATGCAATACGCCAGTGTGAAGTTTCATGAACATACTTCTGTAACTCACAGAGCAGTATTGAACCAAAAGAGGCTTGAACATTTGTATATAATACACGATTAGTAATAACACAGCATGAAACTGTCCATGGAACTTTACCTGGCAAGTCTAGTACATTTCACATGATGCGAAATTAGCGAGCAATGGTTAAGCTTAATTGACCCTAAACAAGGAAAAAAATTGGGGACTGTGATTAACTGTTGCCTCAGCACATTTAATGATAACACACAATACACTTGACTGACTTATTGTAGAATGGATCCCATGCTATACCCCTAGTTTACGTACGTAAGAAAATGATATTTTGAATATCAGAAAAATATGAACTCAAGATCAATTTCACAAGCCTATCCTATTTTTTGCATAAAAATTGATAACTGAAGTTTGATGTGATTCATGTATTACAATATTTATTTGCAGTGAGATTGTTGTTTTATGACACAATGTTAATTAGTCCCCAACCGGTCCCCGAATGGAGGATATAGAAATTGAAGTTAATAGAAGTTTCATGCTGTTACTATTAACATAGTCATACAAGGAGGTGTATACTGACATATGACTCATGGCAAAATCCTAGTTGACCTAAAGACATTTGTGATCACGTGTACTGCTGCTGGTCTGTAGGAAATATATGTTTCACCCTCTACCAATAGGCACTAAGAAGATATTGCAACAGTCATATAATTATTCATTTGGAAGTCAACTCTTTATTTATGGCGGAAGCAGAGCCCAAAGCTTCTTGAAGCAGTACTTGCTGTTGGTCCTCGGAGGGAAAACAAATTTCAGATTATTGCCATCACAGACATTAGATAAGAGTAAATATTCGTTCACATAATTTTCAGCAACTTTAAATGGCGTTTAACCTGCATCTCAACTGACTGTATTGTGTTCGTTTTTCCTAAAATTTTATAATCAAGAAAGCATGTGTCTGGAGTACTTTCAGTACTTTGATTAGATTTAAATTCATTGAAAAGTGTTTAATATTTCTAAAATTAAAACTTTTCAGCCACATTTTATCTTTCACAGTATAAATGGGAAAAAAACAATTTGCTCTCATGAGTTATGCCAGTAAGTATGCATTTTGCTTCCAAATTACATTTTAAAAACAAAAGTATAATACATGTAGCACTTGAACCAATGGAACCGAATACTTCCACAGTATTGCATCTCAAAATAACTATTAAATATGAATGATTGGGCTTTAAAAAGGACCAACCAGTCAGGGTTGACAGGGCAAGGAAATTACATGTATGTCTACGTTTAAAATCAATTAATTTGGCTACTAAGGACCTGTTACAGGAACAAAAGAATTTTGCCCACAAAGCAATTTAACCATTACTGAGTTATATTTGTAGCTCCCTAAGACACGACCCATGAGANCTTTGGTTGTGCTTATCTATTACTGTTTTGAAAAATAATTATGTTACAGCATAATGAAACTTACCATAAATGTAAAGAGTATCAATTTGATCAATGTTTACCATGATATAACTATGCCAGATAAAACAAATCATAGTCAAATCGGGGTATAGAATATATAGTGTGTAGTAAACAAAAGAGACATTGGAGTTGCATAGTACTATTGCTTATGTATGCTATTAATTTGGTTATATCATGTATACAGTCATACAGGAAAATGTGAAGAAAAGCTAATGCCGGTTTTGTAACTGGGGTGAGACGGGCCAAGTTTGGTTTTATTTCATTCCACGTGAATGTATAGAAGCGTGCCACACAAATACTCATGACGCCAATCCTCTAGTGTCATGGGCACTTTGATTGTATTTCCTTGCAATATCCATGATATCATGAATGAATTATTTTATGAGCAGTGATCAACATACCAGATACCACGGTGAACGGACATATGCTATATCTACATGTAATTTCAGCAGTGTAAGCAATGTGCTGAACCTTATTTTCATATTGTAGCGGCCAAAATTAGCTTAAATAGACTTTGTTAAGGTTTTTAAGCTTGCTTAAAGTAAAAGTGTATGAGAGATTTGTTTTTTGTTCAACGTTATATCACCACACCCATTACAAAAATGCAGGCTGTTGACTGTTATAAGGTTGAGGCATTTATATGGAGTGTAAACAATCTGATGAAATATATTTCCATATCTTACGGGACCAAAAGAGCTTAATTTCAATAAACTTGCTGTCGAACATTTAATTTGCTGTGCAACATTGAAATATTTCGTTTATTATACATTATTTCCAAAAACTATTTGATAGTATACGGATTCACATCTATAACCAACACTAATACTTCACTGTAACCCATGTTTTGTACGGTCTCCTATATTATACAAATAAAGAATGCTCAAAATAACAGAACATGTACCAGTTTATCAACCTACAACATGTTGAGATACATATGTTGTCATTTTTCGTGTATTTTATGAGCCAACATGGCGAACTACAATAGGTGTTCAGCGTACCTTTCGCGCCCTACTTATCAATTATTATGAGTTTATGGTATTTGTGTTTATTCGTCATCCAGCTGCTGTAAACTTAGATGTCATATTTCTTAACGGAAAGAACGTTGTTTAAATGCATCAGTTCCATGTGTTACCCATGGTATCGCGCAACAACTTCAACCACTTTATCTCTGAGCTGCCGCGTTTGAACTAGATCAAAGATGGCGGACTGATAACCGGCAAATCGTATATTGCGTCTACCATTTGTGTACATGTAGTGGGCAACATTTTAAATCATTTACATGTACATTCTGTAGCATGCGTTCAAAAGTATTGAAGTAAATATGAGTATAACATATATCAAAATGAGTTAAATGGATTAAAAAAAAGCAATAACAAAAAACAAACAAAAATATAAATTTTAATATTATTTTCACAAATACAAAATGTATGGTCTTTTGAACAACTCGTTAGACTAATCAACATTTAGATTTTATTACTGTAAATAATGTCTTAATTTTTCCTTATAATTAAACATCTTTATTTTAAGGACCCAGTGTTAGTTATCTAAGAACTTGGCGCACGTCTTCTTCTTCCACTACACAACCAACCGGAACAGGTCTTGGGTCTGACCAATGAGGCGTCAAACGTGAAACAGCCGAGCTGGACGTCGGTGGCAGGCTCGCGGAGTATCACGGTGATATTGTAATCGCCCTGTAATGAAAGATACATATGAATCAGCTATTTTTGCTATATTTCCAATTTGAATTAAAAAGTCTGTCGTGAGCATTTATGTTCCTTTTTTGTACAGTAAATTTGGCGTATCCACAATCAACTAGATATACTACTTTCTCTTCCTTCAGTATTTACTGTGGGCTTTATGTAATATGGATGTAAACGATTTGCGTTCATACAGGCATGAAAAAAGATTCCTTTCAATCCATATATTATGACTTAAAATAGTATTTTAAACTTACAGCAATAAAGGAAATTGACTTACGTCGGCAATAAGATCCACGGCGCTGGAGAGCTTTGGGATGTGAATCACGAAATTATTGACGGCAATGTTCTGAGGTTGTATTGGACATGTAATATTGGCGCCTACGCTGGCAAACATACTGCCGATCTGTTGATAAGAAACAAGAGAACGGAAACATTAGGGTATTTGTACATGACATATTTGGCATACGTGTATAAGATGGTAGTTCAACGGAACATCATATGAATGAGATACATACTGAAACAAAAGTTTAACTGGAATAAGGCCTTTACTTATTCAAATGAAATAGCGTTTATTTCGTTCTCTGAACTTTAAATAGCTTTTTAATATGAACCACACAGTATTATCCCTATTATCACTAAAGTCATCATAACAGGGGGAGAAGAATCTCTATTTCCAACAAAGTCATCATTACAGGGGAGGAGAATCTCTATTACCACTAAAGCCATCATTACAGGGAGAGTAGAATCTCTATTACCACTAAAGTCATTATTACAGGGGGAGTAGAATCTCTATTACCACTAACGTCATCATTACAGGGGGAGTAGAATCTCTATTACCACCAAAGTCATCACAACAGGGGAGTAGAATCTCTATTACCACTAAAGTCATCACAACAGGGGGAGTAGAATCTCCATTACCACTAAAGTCATCATAACAGGGGAGTAGAATCTCTATTACCACTAAAAACATCATAACAGGGGGAGTAGAATCTCTATTACCACTAAAGTCATAACAACAGGGGGAGGAGATAGAATCTGTATTACCACTAGAGACATCATTATATTAGAACAAAAATCACTTTTCTTCGCCATCTGCCCTCAAAGATAATATTTTACACCTTGCCTTTAAACAATATGGTTACTTGCCTAATTACCACTTGGACGTATGATTTACTTGTACATGAATGTTTATGTTGCATTTCCAACATAATTGAATTTTCCAAGATGCTAATGGTACTACACACAGCAGTGTCCGGTTTGTCATTACTTATAGCTGTATTTTACCTGTGATGTGACGTTTGTTGCTACGGCTTGACTTCCGACACTACCGAGATCATTCAGAATAGAACATCCGTCGAAGGTACTGCAATACATCATATTAACACATAAACACACCACCAGGATACCGTGGATCAAAAAACACATATACATGTATCTACAATCCCACATCACCAGGATACCGCGGATCAATATATATCTACAATAACACACCACCAGGATATCGCGAATCAATCTAACAAACATATCTACAATAACACACCACCAGGAAACCGCGGATCAATCTAACAAATATATCTACAATAACACCCCACCAGGATACCGCGGATCAATCTAACAAATATATCTACACTAACACACCACCAGGATACCGTGGATCAATTTAACAAATATATCTACACTAACACACCACCAGGATACCGCGAATCAATCTAACAAATATATCTACAATAACACACCACCAGGATACAATGTATTAATCTAACACATATATCTACACTAGCACATCACCAGGATACCGCGAATCAATCTAACAAATATATCTACAATAACACACCACCAGGATACCGCGGATCAATCTAACAAATATATCTACAATAACACACCACCAGGATACCGCGAATCAATCTAACAAATATATCTACAATAACACACCACCAGGATACCGCGAATCAATCTAACAAATATATCTACACTAACACACCACTAGGATACCGCGAATCAACTTGAATCAATCTTACACATATATCTACATTAGCACACTACCAGGATACCTCGAATCAAAGTCACACATATATCTAGAATAATTTCAACGTTCCTAATAATATTTTTTTAGATCACTTGGAAGAAATTGAGTGTTTTAAACGTGAATATCTGATGTAATATTTGTTGTTCTTTAGTCTGTTCCTGATAACTTACCAGCTACCGATACCTCCCACACACCCGATCGGTACATCAGCGCCGAGAGCTGTCTTCCTCACAAACTTGAAGTCCATCATGGCTACCTGAATGGTTTTTAGGACGGTGGCGTTGAAGGAGAGATGTAGATCGCCCGGTATAGCGAGAGGGACCGGTGACACGGTAACACTGTGGACCACCAGTGCATTGTGTACCTTGTCGCTGGCTACCAATAATTAAAGTCAGAAGTGAATCATTACGGTCGGAAACTGCTGTAAACATTCATGGAACGAGAGTCAAAAATTAAGCTTAACTGCTAATTTTCACTGATGTTTCACGATGGAAATCATTGATGGCACTGGGTGGTATTCCAAAAACAGTTTCTTAAAAAAACATTCCGAAAGGATATCAAATTCGAAATAAAAATGTCCTAATAAGAAGCTCACTTTAGTTAGATATGAAGTCGACATTGTGATGTACAGTACATGCATCAACACATAGAAACGTAATAATCGTGAGACAGCTTCTCGTACTTCGTTCTGTGTATCTACTTTTAACACCAAATGCTTAACAGTGGTGCTTTCAATGTGTGGACATGGACGAAAAAACACCAGTAGTCAATAACTGAATACGTAGAAGTTACTTACTAGAGGCAGAAATAAAGGTACCAAAGGCATGCTTCACAAACAAAATAGAATATATATGAATAAAACGTTGCAGCAGTTAATTGGTTCCACAGTTAATTTCAAACTGTTTTGTTTCAAAATATCAAATGTACGTACAGTGACTAAATTATCACAAAAATGAGGTGAATGTGATTCCCCCGTTAATATTCATATCTCGTAGTTTTAAACATCCATCATGTTTTAAATTTCTTTTTTTACAAATGTAAGTCACAAAGTGAAATGGACTACGTATTGCTCTGTTACATAGCTTTGATTAGTTTATATCTACCCACTGATGTACATCAAAATAAGTATATCTTACGTATATTATTATGTTAAGTATGTAACACTTTCTAATGAATCAAGGAATAAAGCAAATCATTTCAATCTAATTTACCAACTAACCTGCAGCACGCAACAGTTTTCCTATCCCCACTCTGCAACTTATATACACTCAAAATAAACGGTTTTTCTTTACTTTGCCAATTGTTATAGATTTGATTTATATACTTCGTTATAAGGAAAGACATATTTAGGTAAATATAAACAAATAAATTAGGAAGACATATTTAATAATTGCAAATTAATCAATCAAATTTTAATCCCACTGCACAGTTTTCTAACAACATCTTAGGGTCTAGATATAAATAAACCTATCTTACACTGTTATACCCCGCTATTTGAATGTGCCTGACTGTTGAATCGTGTTTTGTAGGACTAATTACAGATATTGTGCGAAATTGAAACGCATGAATTTCTTTTACGCAAAGAATCTTGAACTTTCGCAGTCAATAACATAGGGCAAAACTAGAACAAAGGATGTATTTTTGAACGGGAGCTCTGAATAAATTTCAAAGATAACAAGACCAGGAGTTCCAGAGGCGTAAACGTCTTCGGTTTCATCACCGACATCCGTCATGTAAAAAAAGGACAAATGCAAGAAATGTGATGTCCACAAAACCACCAAGTGAGAACCGAAGCTGTTTGATCAAAACTACAAAGCACACTAACGATCATATTCTAAACCATCGACCTCTCAATGCAAACAAGGAAAGAGAAACAATTGCCATTGAGATCATGAAGGTGACCGTAGAAAGCGATCATACATCTTCATAAATCGGTATCTCTCGAAATCCTTTAAGTTTGTCCGTCAGAAGTCGACATCTATCACATAAATCATGATATTTTGGGCAAGCCTTTGAATACCGAGTCAACTGCAAAAACGGATGCTGCTATCGAGAAACGGAAAGTTCACGATTGAACCATTGACATCATCGCATTTATTGTACAACATAATTGTTGCTGTCATGTTGTTCTATTTAGGTAAGCAGTTGATGTAGAAGAGTCTGTAGTGATTTTTGAACAGTAAGTTGATTTATAACAAGTTAACGAACAGCAAGATGATTTATAGCAAGTTAACGAACAGCAAGATGATTTATAACAAGTTTATGAACAACAAGTTGATATATCACGAGTAAGTGTTTAAAAAAGATAATGTGATCCAAGTCAAGTTGACGTATTCAAAACAGACGTACACTTTAACTTACACCAAGTTACTGTAACCAATTTCTCGTAATGCTCCAACAGCAAGTTTTTACAAATAAATACACTTAAATACAGAAGAAGTCTACTTACAACAGTCTGACCATTTGAACGGTAATGTTGCTGAAGCCGTGGTAGCTAGTATGGCCAGAACGGCAAGGATTGAGTTGTGTCCGTCCATTTCTACGAGTAGATCAGTAACTACACTGACGTTCGTTTACTGGCTATTTAAGTGTTTCATAGGCACAAAGTCCATTTCCAAAAGACATGAGGTGATATACTATTGAGATAACCTTTGTACCTGTCATAGTCGACGACATTTGATTGTGCATGGCAACATCGCAATTCGTCGGTTTTACACCCAAGTCAATTGTTTGAAGGCTTTTTTTTTGCTTTGCTAGTCTTATCTATAAGAGAAATTAGTTCAAGGTAAGGATTTGATGTTCAAAGATTACAAACGACATGCAATGTGCATGCACTACGAGCGGAAAACCACAAAACTCAACAATATACATTAGCATGGTTACTTGTTCTGGTTTGGCGACGTCGATAAATATTTCGTGTTGAGGATGTAGTAAACCGTGTGGAACAAGCAGGTGACCTTGTAGTCACGTATACGTAGTGCATTTCTTTGACTGATCTAGTGAACATCTTATACAGTCTCGGAATCGTTTCCCAACATTGGAAGATTTTTTCTTCAAGCATAGGATGTTAAGCCAAAAACAAGTGCAGGATCTTGAAGCATGTTATTACGAAGTTTGTCTGTTTTAGTACAAGAACAGCCAAACAAAGTTCATAAAATGCTAAAGAACGGGAAGAATAAATTATATTTTGATTTTAATAATTTTCTAGTTATTTTGTTTCATGTACATTTTCCACATTGACTTGTATATTTCTATAAACTGATGAATGGCCAGCCTGAAAAAAACTGACAGGTATGTTAAAAATCATATTCGAGATAATTATGTAAGCGTTAAATTTTCACAACTTATCTTCAAAAGCTCACTTTTGAAGTCAAATAGGTTCAAACTCCGGAGGGCCAGGATTGTATACTGTATCAAAGATGTGGTCAGGAAACAAACCAATTTCAAATCTTCTGTTTCATTTTTCCACTCCCTTTTATTCAGAAACGCGGATGCCAACATTTGATACTTTTCCTTTCCTAACACGTCACCCCTGCTTAATATAAACATTTTCTGGGTAGATGTGCCTTGTACACCGATGTAGTTATTAATCAGGCACTTTTGTTAAGGTGGAACTTCAATTTGCACTGAAGACATTGAATGGTTACGATGTGTCCGTTATTTTGAAAACGTAATATATCCTTTATGTATTTTTAAGGATACAGCTCTATTTTTAGTTCTCTGTGCTATTTATAGCCATGGATCTAAAATTCTGTCGGAGTTTTGCTTGTAATCGCATCAATGATATAACTATGCATTTATGGGAGAACATTTGGGATGCCCGATTGCAAGTTTGATACAATTATTGTTCTATTTTCTTGAAAAATGTACTCAAAGTTAATAAGTACTCTTGTTAAAAACTAAAATGTGCACTTTGACATGCTAAAAATAGCACACACGCCAACAGCGTATGTAACATAGCTCGTACATGTAGCACCCCACTACACGATTGCACTACACTGTGTGTGTATGTCCAGAGAGGTAAAACAGGGAGCGGGGCATCCGTGTCTTACAGACACTTTTCTATAGTTTTGAAATAACAGAACTGATGTAAGGTCTCTTGTTTCCGGGACCTGACAACAGGATTCAGCAGTTTTAAGCACGTCAGTCATATGCCCAGATAACTACGTTGACCTTTGCCTCTTGTTTATGTTGACAACGTAACTGTTTATGATTTAAAATATATGTATCTTTTATTTTACTCAAACAAAATTTACTATAGATATAACATTTGCATGTTCAGTACAACTTATAAGCACCCATTGGTGTAAACAATCGAACGCAAGTATGTTTGGTTTTACGTGTATGCTATATTTTTTACGTTTATAACGACAACAGGTCGTATGTCTATTTGATAATATATAAAACACACATAAGTGTTTCCAGTTTGTGTTTTAGCTTAATACTATGTTACTTCAGGGTCCCGATGGTTTTTACAAACAACAAAAAGTCGATTCAATATTCAAACAGTTTATTCAACATTTTTCATGAACAAATATTAAAATATTGTATACTAATTACAAAGGTACATGTAACATTAAACTATACTTTCGATTAAACTCACTCTGTATGTATCTCTTTCTGTATCAAAAGCCAGCCAGGGTTACCCCTATCCCCCTACTGGCCCCGTCCCAGTGCGTTAAACATTTCGCCTAATATTCAGCCCCGCTATAGAGGGACATACCAAGACAATTACAATGGAAGGGGTTAAACATCCGCTCTTTTGTATAAGGTGTAATTCAGTTCCATGCATGATGCTGGCATAACTTCTAACAAAAGCCAAACACAAGAAAATAAAAGCAATATATATTTCAATCATAGATTAAACCGACTACACTGGAAAAACTGTAACACTATAATTTGTGATATATCTGGCAGCACACATATCGTGATTAAACACTACTTACATAATTGTATATATTCACTCTTTTTGCAATGACAATAAATGGATTTTGGAATCCGGAATTCGAACAACAAACATGTAAGCTAACTCCATATCTTACCTTTTTTTATCGAGTTCAATATCAGCAATACACAACTCAATGAACATTTAAATAAGTGAAGTATTTACAATTTGTATGTCTTTCATAGGAATGTATGGTAGAAAGCGAACAAATTATAAACATTTGAAATAATTAAGTTCTATTTACAACAATATATGTATATATATCCTCGTTTAAATAGGTTTGTGATTTATTAAGTAATAAGTGTCCATATGCGACTGACATCATGCCATACCTTGACACGTGCTTTTGCACTTGAATGACATTCATTTCATGTGAACGAGTCACGTGGCACGTTAAACAGCTGTTCGGTCCAAAGTCCAGTGTATTAGTGTGATCATTATGGGATCGGTCTGCTTTATCGTAAACTACAGGTGGATTGGGAGGGAGCGATGTTACTTTATCGTGACTATCTATACATACCTGTGGAGGTCGGGAGAGTCAAATACACACGTGTTAAACATATTTGTTTAGCTATGGACTAAAGGATGAGGATTAAAGTAATGTGTTCTCACTTAATGGAATGACTCTAGCATTAGTACGTTTGTATTTATTAGTATTGAGAAATTTATATTTGAATTTTTGGGTGTGGCTATTTCAGTTCAAGATGAATGGGCAGATTTAGAGAGACTCCATAGAACGATCTTTCTGTAATCTTATTATTTACTACCAGTGATGTAAGACAGGGCTAGATATTTGTCTCGGAGAGAATCATCAAGGTCATATTTTTTCTAAATCCGCCCGACAGGAGTTGAACATACCACTATAGACTGCTATCACAGTGCGCTACCGATTGGGTAAAGTCACCGGGACAACAGCATAACGGTTTCCACAGGACTCGCACAACGAGCATCATACCTTAAGTAAGTTCCCATTTATAAACATGTTAAAACTAAAATATCTAGTAAAGAAACAGGGGAGACCCTCAGGACGCCATGGACCATCACTTCGTTGTCAGTTATGAAAGTCAATGAATACGGAAACAAAAAGATATGTTTCTAAAGATGTTGAATTAAATAGTGTGTGACTTATCTAGTATGAATACATTGGTGTATTTCTTGACCTTGCTATGCACACCACAGTCAAATAACTGCATGATTAATATTCATTTGCGTCTGCAAGCAAATCATCTAGTTACTTAATCTGTTTCTGCACACACTATTACAAACACTATTAACAAAGAGAACTAGGCGTACCAGTAGATAACTACGGAAACCCTACCATTACATTTTCTATTTTTTTTAGCAACCTAACCTTAAATGTTTTTGTTATATTTTTTACACAAGCTGGGATACCGTACCTCATACCAAACCGAAGGAGCAATCTGTTCTTATATCGACGAACGGAGATTGACATATAAGATGTAAACGATTTTGGATCAGATGTTGTTAAACACAACAACAGCCAAGGTGAAAGAACGAGATCCTAGCTAGGTCCTTCTATTTCACGTTCAGATATATTGAAGATATGCTGTCTTCAAATAAAAAATATATTGACCACGTCCACCACATATTCATCTCTGAGATTGAAATCAAGGACACCACAGTCTTCTCTATCTCAGCCGCTTAAGTTGATCATTGCTTACAACATAACACGAAAACCAACCAAAAACAACAAACAGTCAAAAGCAGCATCAGCATCTTCATCAAAACCAGCATCTTCATCAAAACCTGCACCACAAGCAAAACCAGCACCACCATCAAAACCATCTCAGAACATAATGTAAGCATGACGTTAACGATACGCAACTAATAACTAATATATCCATGAAATAGGAAGAACTTTAATAAACGTTATCTTTTCATAACGGTTTTGACTGTGCGTCTGATCCTAACACTATATCAACCGAAGCGCTCCACAGCACGTACAGTGTTCACTTATCAGTGCTTTATATGGCGCTAGTAAGGATTCACAGTCATACTTCTGTGATCATTGATAATTTTACAACGGAAATCTTCAGTGTATAAAGTAGCATAAACAGTCACTCTTTCGACATTTCTGTTTACATAAAAAGTACATCTGTACCCCAAGCTTCAATGCAACTGGTTGTAATTATCGTTAAAAATGAACTTACAGTGATCTTGAATTTTATTACCTTTTTCTCTTGGTGTTTTTTTCCTCTCTCTCAAATCCCGACATTATTATACATTCCCTATAACTAAGATGGACTCAGAATGTGGTCTCGTATAATGCGGTCGAGTTAAATAGATATATAAGCTAATCAATTGTAAGTATAATCGACACTGCAGACAAAGGAATGTGATGATTTTGAGGTAATCCATCCCATTTTCAAGACAGAAACATGAACAATTACATATCACAACAGATAACATAGATGTTTACCATATGTAGTTCACAATAACGTTAAGAATTAGTTTATATAAATATTCTACGAGTTCCCTTATGATCAATGGACAATTTCGAAAAAGTATGAAGCACCACAGCAACGGTGATAGTAGAAAGATCAAACTGAAATAAGAGGTGATACGTATGAACTTGCATTTTATATTGCATGACAAATGAAGTCTGTATAGCGGTAATGGTAAAAGTTTACTAATTACAGTAAAGATGTTACGTTGACTTTGATTTGAGCCCAGGCGGACAAATACAAAACGGTTATTTGTTTAACTGGTTTGTGAATATCAGTAACACTTATATAAGATATTAAGTCCAAAAAACGATGACACAAAACAATAGACAGATAGTAATGGCAACCTTGTGTTTAACATAAAAAAAAAAATGAAACTAGTACAGGTCTTGATATTTGTGAACATGTACATGACGTTTTGTTTCAATCAGAAAAAGCATTGTCTATGCAGAAATGACAAAAATATATTTTATCACGCATGTAAGCTTTGTTTTTACCCTAGAAGGTGGAACCACACATTTGTAATATATGTATGTCTGTGAACAAGCTGTCGAAGTGTCCTGACAATCGTATGAGAGTTGGAGTCTAAAGAGCGATAACACCACAATTATATTTATATAACTCAGCAATGGTTGCCTGGTTTGTTTACATCAAAACTAGGAATCATAAATTTGTACAGAAGGTGATGTGTGTACATGGAAATCCATGCAACCCCTATATTCCCGTCCCGAAGGTATGAAAATGAAGGGCTAGCTGCTAGTACATGTTGTTGGTTTAAAAAAACAATCAATCCAAGGATGTCTTCAATGTTCAAAATATGGCGCCAACTTGAAACATAGTATGCTGTATTAGTTAAGAAAAATAAAGCTAACATTTGACAGATCGTTTTTTGTTTTCGAAATTACCCATAAGATATTGATACTAAATTATTATGCGAAAAAAACACGTACGCAAACATATCTAGATTTTTGATATGGAATAAAATAATATGCTTTACAAGATTGTTTTGTTTTCTAAATTACCCATTAGTTATTGATACTAATTGATTATGCGAAAAAAATACGTACGCAAACATAATTATGTAATCTGAAACAGGTAAAATTGTATGCATTCTTTACAAAAATTTAAAAACCGTTTTAGCAAAACTAATAAATGAAGAAGTTAGGTAATCACAAATTGATGCGTCCATTTTTGATGTGTCTACACGTTATTATCTGAGTGAGGTTATCACACGCTGATGCGTCCATTTGTGATATCTCTACAGGTACTGCTGTTCAGGGGCAGGTACCGGTCAGTGTGTGTGTCCAGGTAGTACACAGGTTCAGTTATGTGAGGAACATCAAATCCTTCTTTCTGAAGACTTACTTTCCTTTGTTTGAACGTAGACGTAATTTCGAACTCCTTTTGTAAACGAAGAAAGCGTGGTCTTGCATATGATGGCAGAAGCTCCTTACACTGATTCCTAATAACGTCTAGCTCATCTTCCGATAGTGTGGACCGCTCTGTGTCCTTAGGACAGACAGCCACCATGCCCGCCCGGCCTTCACATCCTACGAACACAGGACGACAGTTACTACGTACACGAGGTAATGACCTTCATTTTAGGAGGTGCTGGAGAGCAACCAGCATAGCTCAAATATTGGAACAATATATTCGAAAAATATTTCAGTCTTAATTAAGCAAATAGAAAAGTTTGACTTCACTGGAACCCCCATGCCAAATCCACAATCCAAATAGAAATATTTAATATTATATTGCTATATTGTGAATTTTAACATTTGCAACATACTATATATAAACTAGGCATTTTGGAACATAAATTAAAGTCCGAAACAAATATCTATATATATCAATGTTGGATCCATGCGGAACCTCAAAGCCGGATATCACCATTGAGGTACAAATACCGACGGTTATATTATAGTGAATATCAACTGTATGTAAACTATTAAATCGGTGTTTTTATATTTATCGCCACGTTTCCTGACGTTTTCCTGAGTATTTAGAATGATGAATAAAGCCATGAACAACAAGGCATCACAAGTGATACAAATCCCATCGCATTCACATATTGTGACATATGTAACAGGAAATGAAGTCGCTAGAGCAATGACAAAGATTTTTTTTAAATTAGTAACATTGACCTTGACCTTAAATGTAGTAAGCTGAAATGCAAACGTGTTCAAGGCATTGTCATACCAATCACTTGTATCAAGTTTCTTAAAATTTCATTAGGGAATGAAGTCGATAGAGCGATGACAAAGTTTTTGGTAAAAATATACTAGCGGAAAAAAGAAACTGTGCATCCCTAAAATGTGTTATAAAAATAAATGTGTATGACGTAGAACAACAAGGTTTTCAGGGACAATTATTTGTTATTTATTAACAGTTGCATTCCAATTTCAACGTTACGGAATCAATAAGTTCCGCTCAGGAGTGACGTAAACACAGCAGGGGTCAATACTGAGTTCACAAAGTTAATACCTCGTATGTACACCGTTTGCCTGAATGCAAGCCTGGCAACGTCGACGCATGGAGCCTATCAGACGGTTCAAGAATGCTTGTGGGATGGCATTCCAGATATGTACCAACGCTGCAGTCAAATCAGCCAACGTCACCGGTTGATGAGGTAATGCACGTAATCTGCGCTTCATTTCATCCCAGACGTGTTCAATGGGCGACAGATCGGGGGATACAGCAGGCCAGGGCTACACGTCAACGCTCTGCGACACGAGCTGTGTGTGGCCTGGCGTTGTCCTGCTGTAGCGTTATGTGGCTTTGCTGCTCTTGCCCGAATGGAACAACGTGGGTCCGGAGGATATCGTTAAGGTAACGTAGCGCGTTCAAATTCCCGTTAACAACCACTAGAGGCGTTCTCCCTTTGGCTGTGATGCCGCCCCAAATCATAACGCTGCCTCCGCCGAAAGAACGCCGTTGTACCACACACGCGTCACGGAAACGTTCTCCAACGCGACGATACACTCTGGAACGGCCGTCACTACTATACTGCACGGGAAAAAATTTCAATGACAACAAAATGCCTGACAAATCCCGCAGAGTAAATTGCAGATGCCTTCTGCACCAGTCAAGACGTGCTACACGATGACGTGGCAGAAGAACTGGGCGGATTGCAGGACGTCGCGGACGGATAGCTCGTTCACGCAATCGGTTTCGTACAGTTCTCGGGCTTATTGGTAGCAACCCAGGGATTGTCCGTGCAGTCAAACTTGTCGTTTGGAAGCGATTTCGCAAATGGACAAGCCGAATATGGTTGTCCTGTTTACGTGACGTCACACGTGGACGTCCCACACGAGGTCGATCGCCGACGTGGCCATACTGTTGATGTCGTCTCCACAAATCCCGGATTGTGTTTCGATGGACATGAAAACGTGTAGAGACAACGGCTTGGCCCATACCAGCTTGAAGCATACCAATAATCCGGAGGCGGTCATTTTCATTGAGCCTCGGCATAGCATCAATCACAAATTAAAACGTTATAACCCTGTTTTTACTGTTCACTGGTCTCAACAGAGTGACCCAACAGTTGAAACATAAACTTTCATTGTTGAATTGGATGGCTTGGACGAGAAAAACGAGCAAACTGGTCAACGCCTATAGAGAGCAAACTGCACGGGAAAAAATTTCAATGACACACGGATAGTGTGTATGTGTCATACTCGGTTATGTGTGTGAATGTTCATGTATATACAGTGGGTAATACATGTTCTATAACAATTCTCCGCATGCACAGTTTCTTTTTTCCGCTTGTATAGTAAAAGTGACATTGATCCTTAACTTAATTACCTGAAACGCGAACGTGTACAAAGCAATTTTCATACCAATGACGTGTATCAAGTTTCATGAAATTTCATTGATGAATGAAGTCGATAGAGTAATGATAAAGTTTTTGGTGAAAATAGTAAAAGTGACTTTGACCTTCAACGTAGAAACCCGAAACGCAAACCTATTCAAGGCATTGTCATACCGAACACTTGTATCAAGTTTCATACAATTCCGTTGAGGAATGAAGTACCTAGAGCGATAACAAAGGGTGTAACATAGTACGGGCGGAATCTTGTATCCCCTCGAACTTTCGTTGCAAGGGGATAATAAGTATTAATGAGGGAGGTCTAATGATGAATTCCATATTTAGACGCTTACTAAACGCATTGGAAAAACGAGGCTTCTTAAACACAATTGGTCTACTCGATTTGTTGAATGGAGTCAACAGCCCAATAGACACGCGTATGCCGGTTTGTATTTGAATTGTGCGCATCTGGCTTCCTATGGAGAAACGCAAAACTAGGATAAAAATATGTGATTCAACTGTTAGAAGCAGAACCTTATAACTACATTCAAGCTATAAAACTTAACTTCGATTTAGTTTTAATCGAAAACTTGTTTTGAGTTTTGACGGAACTACACCAGTCTTCGAATTCTAGGGAACCTCTAAGCAAAATATTAGTAACCAAGCAACATACTAAAGGCTATATAAATGAATAACGAGATTTGAAACGAAACACTTTAACCTGCAAGGCCGATGCTAGTGCCGGGTAAAAGCATGCAGGAGACGTGTTTGGACTGACGACCAAACATCACATACTTATTATCTGGGACGAGTACACCGTAACAACACGTACTTACCTGGGACGAGTACACCGTAACAACACGTACTTACCTGGGACGAGTACACCGTAACAACATGTACTTACCTGAGACGAGTACACCTTAACGACAGGTACTTACCTGGGACGAGTACAACGTAACAACACGTACTTACCTGAGACGAGTACACCGTAACAACACGTACTTACCTTGGACGAGTACACCGTAACGACAGGTATTTACCTGGAACGAGTACACCGTAACGACATGTACTTACCTGGGACGAGTACATCGTAACGACAGGTACTTACCTGGGACGAGTACATCGTAACGACAGGTACTTACCTGGGACGAGTACACCGTAACGACATGTAGTTACCTGGGACGAGTACACCGTAACGACACGTACTTACCTGGGACGAGCACAACGTAACAACACGTACTTACCTGGGACGAGTACACTGTAACGACAGGTACTTACCTGGGACGAGTACACCGTAACGACAGGTACTTACCTGGGACGAGTGCCCCGTAACAACACGTACTTACCTGGGACGAGTGGTACACCGTAACGACAGGTACTTACCTGGGACGAGTGCACCGTAACAACACGTACTTACCTGGGACGAGAACATCGTGACAACACGTACTTACCTGGGACGAGTACACCGTAACAACGCGTACTTACCTGGGACGAGTACACCGTAACAACAAGTAATTACCTGGGACGAGTACACCGTAACAACACGAACTTACCTGGGACGAGTACACCGTAACAACACGGACTTACCTGGGACGAGTACACCGTAACAACAAGTAATTACCTGGGACGAGTACACCGTAACAATACGTACTTACCTGGGACGAGTACGCCGTAACAACATGTAATTACCTGGGACGATTACACCGTAACAACACGCACTTACCTGGGACGAGTACAACGTAACAACAGGTACTTACCTGGGACGAGTACACCGTAACGACATGTAGTTACCTGGGACGAGTACACCGTAACGACACGTACTTACCTGGGACAAGTACACCGTAACAACACGTACTTACCTGGGGCGAGTACACCGTAACAACACGAACTTACCTGGGACGAGTACACCGTAACAACAAGTAATTACCTGGGACGAGTACACCGTAACAACATGTACTAACCTGAGACGAGTACACCTTAACGACAGGTACTTACCTGGGACGAGTACACCGTAACAACGCGTACTTACCTGGGACGAGTACACCGTAACACCACGTACTTACCTGGGACGAGTACACCGTAACGACACGTACTTACCTGGGACGAGTACACCGTAACGACACGTACTTACCTGGGACGAGTACAACGTAACAACACGTACATACCTGGGACGAGAACACCGTGACAACACGTACTTACCTGGGACGAGAACACCGTGACAACTCGTACTTACCTGGGACGAGTACACCGTAACACCACGTACTTACCTGGGACGAGTACACCGTAACAACATGTACTTACCTGGGACGAGTACAACGTAACAACACGTACTTACCTGGGACGAGAACACCGTGACAACACGTACTTACCTGGGACGAGTACACCGTAACAACACGTACTTACCTGGGACGAGTACACCGTAACAACATGTAATTACCTGGGACGATTACACCGTAACAACACGTACTTACCTGGGACGAGTACACCGTAACAACACGCACTTACCTGGGACGAGTACAACGTAACAACACGCACTTACCTGGGACGAGTACACCGTAACAACAGGTACTTACCTGGGACGAGTACACCGTAACGACAGGTACTTACCTGGGACGAGTACACCGTAACAACACGCGTCTTGCAGGAAGTCAACACTTGACACGACATTGGATACCTCTGTTGTTGATACGTTCTCTCCCTTCCACCTATAAAACAAGACCAACCAGTAAAGTTTGAGTGACCAGACTCTACAACGCTAAACCAATACTTACAACGAGATGCAATATATCGACAAAGATCACCCGAACCATAAGGTTAACCAATATAGTAGGATAATATAAATCTAATACAATTCTAATCAATATCGTACGGGCGACTACATCCGACTGCACTGCTGAATAGATCTTTATAGTTACTGAACACATTGACATAAAGGTCGAGATGAGAATTGGGCAGATATTATTTATGAACATAATATCCTATAATGACTCTACAGATAACGTTATAGTATAGTGCGATGTTGATATGCTTTCTTGTTATTCTGACATACATTGGATATAAAGTTTTAAGCGCACAACAATTTCTTTAAAGGGCCTGTTTCCAGTAATGTTAATTCTCCATAGGAGCCTGCCCCCGTATAATTTCTTATCTAGCTCAACTACTGTTTTTTTCTTTTCCGAAGAATAATTTTACACCTTTCCGACACCCAGATTTCATAATTTCAGTGAAAATGTATTTTTATAAAGTTGTCAATTTCAGCATCAAAGACATAAGTTCGTAAATAAAAGAAGGTTNCGTCAACGTCATTTATTTTAACAAAACTTGACACCACCTCATCACAGAATGGTACGGGTCTCTGTGGCCGTACGCCTATACATTATTCATAGCATGTTAAAAAGTTTTAACACATTCGACAAATTATGAAATTAAGAGATGGCCAAGGTAATTAATTTGAACTAGCCTAGTGGTCTTTTTATCCGACATGCTTCAGACAAAATATCCTGTTCATGCTACAAAACAAATACCACGACCCTATACATTTTTTAAGTTATTTAGAAGTCATTTAAACATTTTAACAAATTTGATCAATGTGACCTTCAATGTTGGTCAAGTTTATTAGCTCTTCATTTCAAGATCGTACAAGCCCACTAGCATTCACCTTCATATGTTGGATAGTCAGAAGACTTCGTTTACATTTTTTGAAACATTTGATCGCCGGTAACGTGAAAGTAGGTATACGTCACTCACACGATAACCTTAATAACCTTTCATTCCATCATGATAATGGCAAAATATTATCATCTTAGCTTTATGTATATTGATAATTAAAATGAAGAAATTTAAAGAAAAAATCTCACGCCGGAGGACGCCCGAAAGTGGGTGAGCTTATAAGACGTGACAATATAACAGTTTAGGATAAATAAGGCTTTTATGTACGTGACTACTGTCTTTGATATACGTGACTTCTATCTTTGGTACACGTGACTACTACCTTTGATACACGTGACTACTACCTTTGATACACGTGACTACTGCCTTTGATACACGTGATAACTACGTTTGATACACGTGACTGCTACGTTTGATACACGTGACTACTACGTTTGTTACACGTGACTACTGCCTTTGAATCACGTGATTACTACGTTTGATACACGTGACTACTGCCTTTGAATCACGTGATTATTAAGTTTGATACACGTGACTATTGCCTTTGATACACGTGATTACCACGATGACTACTACCTTTTGTTCACGTTGCTACTTCTTTCTGTACACGTGACTACTACCTTTGATACACGTGACTACTACCTTTGATACACGTAACAACTACCTTTGATACACGTGGCTACTATACCTGAACGTGTCGCCCACTCTGTCGTGGAAGTAGGTGAAGTAATCCTTGTCCACATAGAAAAGATCACCAGCATTGACATATGTGTCGCCCTGTTTAAATACGTTTTTGATGAGTTTCTTCTCATTAGCTGCCGTCTGATTTTTGTATCCCTCAAATGTCACATCTTTACCCAAAGGAACCACCAGTAGACCAACTTCGTCTGTTCAAATAGCAAATCAAATTTGACTCGATCAACATTCGACTATAATACGCTTTGATCGCCATACATCAAAATATTGGTGCTATTTCATGATACATAAACAATATGTAATCTTCGCTCAGTCTAAGATGAACCATCCGAATTCTAACTTACTTGAATAATACCGAAGTTCCTTAAGTTAAGCTTTCCCCCGCACAAAACGCATTATTGAAGTTAAAATATTCTCAAGTTAAGGAAATTTCATAAAATATTGCAATCATGTTACATAGAAAATGTTCAAGAAATTTCTCAAAAAGCGATCGTAGCTGTGGCCAATACTCTTCACTGTGATGATAGATTTGAAAGATGTATTGTTTTCTCATCTCAAATCAATGTGTATTCTGATTTCAGCATTACTTTCATATGGCTTCGCGTTTCTGGCCTTGTACTAATCTTTTGAAGAATAATACTTCGATAAAACAGAAAGTGCGGTGGTGAATTGTATTACATTATACTTCTTTTCTTATATTCCTAAAATCTCCCATTTGGGGCACTTTTCCTAGTACAGAAAAACATAACTATAACTGATAAGGAGATATTCTGTATTGACACAAATAAGGTTGGGTGTTTTTTATATAAAGAACCGCCACTGACCTGGACAACAATCCCCGTTATCTTCACTTTAACCAATACATGTATGACGACCTGGTAACTACCAGAAGCCAATTCATTTTTAGTTCTTTGATTACAGGATTTTGATAGCTCGATATAAGGCTATATAATGGTATTTGAAATTGTAATGTAGACTTAATGATTAAATGAAATGCAAGTTATGTCACAACAGAAGTTAAACTGTATCTGTTCAGATTACTGCTACAATAAAACAAACGACGACTGACAGATCCTGGTCACGGCATCAAAATAATGTGAGCGTCTGTACATCAACAGTCATACCTGCACCACACGGCAAGCACAGCCCATCATCGCCAAGGAACGGTGTGTCGTTGTTTACATCGTACTTCACAAATGTACACGGTACAATTTTCCTCTGAAATCGAGTAGAAAAGTCGTGGAAGAAAAACATAAGTACATAGCCTGTCCATATTTCTTGTGTTTATATTTCTAGTATATTACCTTCTCGTTGATTTCGGATAATTTCACCTCTTAAAATTAGAATTACTTTTATTCACTGACTTGAGAATTTATGATTTATTACATTTTTTTTCAATTGAAATATTTGATCTTTCAGCGAATGTGACAGATATCCAAGGCGATATTTGTCTGAGTGTAACACTGTTGGTATTCACCAATCAAAACTGTTCTTCCTATTTACGGCATGCACAGACTTTCTGGTGAGCACGAGATGAAGATGAAGCGACGACAGATTACAAATGTAAGAGGTGTTTTTGTTCATCTTTGCTACATATACCCAGATAATCATCTAACAACACAACTGATCACATTATGTAAGCCACTATTGCACGATATAAGCAGAAATCGGCAGTAATGTGTTAAGTAGCCCGTTCATATTGGCACAAGCCTTGTTGTCAAGGGCTTTGTCAGTAAAACATGGCGCGGAAAGTTAAATCCTCAACTGATTTGTTGAAGCAATAATACTCGTCGTTGTGTGTAGTTTAAAAAGTATAAATAGAAACACATTGTTTTCCCTTTTGTCCTGGTGATATATAAATATATACATATGTATCTGATTTTGTCCTGGTTGTACCGATATATATTCCAATTTATATCATTCTTACTTTATATCTAATCCAAATCGCTATTAATCTTTTTTTCAATGGTTGACACAACCGCTATTTGTTTGTTTTATGCATTTTAAACCAAATACATACAATAAAACTTAAACAGAACTTTAAAATCCCTACCAGGAATGGTGAGCTCCTTCCACAAGCTCCGAATTTGTTAAAGAGGTTGATGAAACCAATGGGCATCTCCGTGGCTGCGTAGAATTCCACCATATTGGGCACAGAGAACCGACGCTGAAACTCCAGCCATACATCACGCCGCAGTCCGTTACCAATAGCGTGTTTCACGCAGTGTTTCTTATCGTCGGCAGACTGTAAAGGGAATGTAACAATACAACAAAACACGCTCTGTTATCGTGATTATAGAAGGATGCATTTCGCGGTATTATTCTACTGATATTTTGGCGATGTAGCTTCAACATGACTGAAAGATTGGGTGTTTGGAACTTATTACACAACCGCCATGTCAAAAACTACGCGCAAAGAAAGCAATATTTAGTGAGTTGCATTCTTTTATTCTTCTTTTTTTTTTGCAAATATTTGTTCTCATCTTTCCCAAAAAAATCACACAGCCAAGCTTACATATGATCAAGACCTACGGGTTTGATCATGAAAATAGGCGTTACATTCAAAATGGCGTTTTCATCAAGTCTAAGTTGATTATAGAACCAACGATCGGAAGCTCCAAGCAAATTCCTGGTGGCTGGTCGCGCTCATAATCGAAACGTTTGTTATTGTAACTATATTGGTTGATCCACTATTGCCCGAAGATGACTTGAGTACTAATTATTTACTGATCAGATACATATAAACCTAGTACTTGAGTAAATATGCGGAAGTTGTCGTTATTAGACTTATTCTGAAGTAAATTACTTACCTCTGGTGTGTTCACCAGGTAGCGCAATAGTTCCCCTACATAATGGATGATGGTCACGTTGTGTTTTCGGCAATCATCCCAGAAACGCGTTGCTGAGAACTTCTCTCTCAGTACAACTGTCGCACCTGTAGAACAACACAGCAAACACACAGAAAGCATGAAGCACTATTGTCCTTATGGCTTGTCCTATGAACACACGAAGATAACTTTAGAAGGATATACCTATGTGAATAAATCTTTATATAAATGTTAACGTTTAATAGCATGTGTTTTCTGTTTCTACAAGTTTGTGATACTAAAGATAGATAAATATTGTATGTGATGCATGTAAGTGGTACAAGGAACATCGGCGTCTTCCCATTCTACAGTTCAGTTACATACCTTTAGATAACACCGAGCCGATGCCCACGATAAGACCCGCCGAGTGGTACATCGGTAGAGGTTCGTACACTATGTCGTCTCTACTGATGTCAAACATCCACATCACCAGGGCGCCCCTTAGAGTCTTGGCATGTGTTACTATGGCTGGTTTGGGTAGGCCTGGAGAAGCACATCAGAAGCAATGTACTGAAAACTTTTGAAAATCTGAACCCTTCAACTGTACCCTTAGGGACTAAATTTGCACGTTCACTATAAGTTGGTACTGATTACAAGTATCAGTTGCTTAAAAATCAGACTAGACCTTTTTTATAGCGCAAGTGTGTTAGTACAAATACGTAGTCCATTATCACATGTATCGCTTGTTAAACACAAAAAATGTTTTTTTTATTGGAACCATCGAGTCCGATATATGTTTTAAAATAAGGAAATCGTGGCTGGGGTCATGTTTTTTTGATTGGAATCATAGAGTCCGATACATGTTTTAAAATAAAGAAATCGTGGCTGGTGTTATGTCTTTTTGCGCACGCCCATCAAGCTTACCTGTCGTACCAGATGTGAAGATATAACAATTGACAGAGGAAAATTCCAATAAGGCTCTCTCCGATACGTCAATGGCATCGGTTGACATGGAGGAACACGCCTCTGTAAACGACTTGAAGGTGGCAGGAAGTGACGTGTCACAGGAGTAAAACGAGATTCCCACCAGATCGTCTTGAATGTCAGTTACAGAATCCAGTAAATCTTTCCCTATTGAAAATAATGTAGACGGTGTTTAACTTGTGGTCTCAAGACAGCATGCCAGCATAACTGAGGAGGATTCTGAACGACAAGCACGTCTAACAACATAACTGAGAAGGATTCTGAACGACAAGCACGTCTAACAACATTACATTGGAATAAGAGAAAAATACTAGTTCATGCCCAAAGGTGTAGGATAGGGAAATGCTACCCTCGGGATTTTCAAATTTTGCAAATCCAAAAAAAAAACTCGGGTGGAAATTCCCTATCCTACACCCCTGAACATGAAAGAATCTTATAGTCCTTTTTGATATTATAAAAGCAGAAAAATAATCCTAACGGACGAAGAAATAATACACAAAGAAAAAATCTCAACAACGAATCTTTAGTACTTTCATCTCTTCAAGGAGATTCTTCAGACTGAAGAGATGAAAGTACTTAAGTGGATTTTTTTTCTTTTTATATTATATATATAAACACTAACCAAGTAACAAACATCGACATTCCAATCTACACAATAACTCATATCGCTTACACTTCTAAAACAAAATCAGTAGTTCAGTTAACAAACTTATGCTGTGTTCCAACAGAATATTTTACACTAAACTCACCTTGACCTACAATGAGTAGTTTTGGCTCGCACACATTGATACAATGTGCTAAGGACTTGGATCTTAAGTTATGGTTGATGAACGCCTGCTGAACACCAATCTTTTGTAGACCTACAATAACAAGTATTACGCTGATGTGTACACGTTTATATTTTAGCGGGCATAAAAATAATAACCAGAGTATAGTTCAAAGATTTGATTTTGAAGCAAGCACGCTTTCTTCGTCATAACCTAAGTCTGGAACTCGCAAAAACTTTCTGTAATACATGTACTTCAAAATCATATTATACACATATTGAAACGTTTGTCCCCTTGAAAAAGATGACTGGTTGGAACCTCGTTCCAGATAATATATGTACCTAGGTAGGTCCAGATAAGGGCCGGCTGGTTGTACATCATTATAGCCACCACGTCTCCCGTGTGGAGCCCCATCTCCAGGGCGGCACGTGCTACCTGATTAGCCTTCTCCTGCACCTGTTTATAAGTAAATGAATTCTCCTGGAACACAATGAAGACCTTATTCGGGTACATTGCAACGGTTTCATCAAAATAATCCGCCACCGTCTTTGTGATTTTCGCCGCCGAATTGAATTCTTTGACAATCTTCATGACCTTCCTGAGGTACACTAAGTCGTAATGGAGCCATGGCGCAAAAATCTTGATTCCAAGACATATACTGGAAACGGCAGCGAGTATTCCCGTCGCCAGTAGAAACATCGTGGTGACTGGAACAAGAACAAGGAATACAATGTCATGAAGCTAATAAACCGTTTACAACCTCGTCCTTGATATCATAATCACATGTTATCAGGCCTAATATAACAAGAGGCCCAGAGGGCCGGTATCGCTCACCTGAATATGTTTAAAATAATTGGTATGAAGTAAAGATATAGCACTCCATGGTAGGTGCTGTTATATGAAATTTCAGAAAGATCCATCCAGTACTTGAGGTATAGCAAGAACAAACTTCAAACAGAGTCCCACCCCTATGCCCCTAGGGGGTCATACCCATCAATTATACAAAATTGAGTCCCCTTGGCCCAAGGATGCTCCAGACTAAATAACGATAAAATCCCTTAATCCCGATGGTCAAAGAAGGATTTTAAAGGTTTTACCTCCATTTTCCCTATTGGGCCCAACCCTTCTGTCCCCTGGAAGACCACACCCACTGCTTATTCAAAATTGAGTCCCCTTGGCCCAAGGATGCTTCATACCAAATTTCGACAAAACCCTGTCATTCCTACAGAAGAAAACGGATTCTGTAGCTTTACCTCTATTTCCCCTATTGGGCCCCTCCCTTCTGCCCCCAGGGAGGCCACACTTGCTGTTTATACAAAATTGAGTCCCTTTTGCCCAAGGATGCTCCAGACTGAAACTGAATAAGGATAAAATCCCTTAACCCCTATGGTAGAAGAAGGATTATAAAGGTTTTACCTCTATTTCCCTTCTTGGGCCCCGCCTCTCAGGTCCCAGGAAGGCCACACTCACTGTTTATACAAAATTGGTTTCCCTTTACCCATGGATGTTCCACACCAAATATGGAACAAATCCTTTCATTCCTACAGAAGAAGAAGGATTTTAATGAATAATTTGCTATGTTTCCCCTATTGGGCCCCGCCTCTCAGGCCCCTGGGGGGCCAGACCCACGGTTTATACAAAATTGGATCCCCTTCACCCAACGATGCTTCAGGCCAAATATGGACCAAATCCTTTCATTCCTACAGAAGTAGAAGGATTTTAAAGAATAATTTGCTATTTTATGCTTTGCTATTGGGCCTCGTCCCTCAGCCCCCAGAGGGGCCAGACCCACCATTTATACAAATTTTGTTCCCCTTCCCCAAAGGTACTTCTGACCAAATATGGACCAAATCCTTTCATTCCTACAGAAGAAGAAGTATTTTAAAGAATAATTTGCTATGTTTCCCCTATTTGGCCCCGCCCCTCAGGCCCCTTGGGGGCCAGACCCACGATTTATACAAAATTGGATTCCCTTAACCCAAGGATGCTTCAGACCAAATATGGAACAAATCCTTTTATTCCTACAGAAGAAGAAGGATTTTAAAGAATTTGCTATATTTCCCCTTTTTGGGCCCCGCTCCTCAGGCCCCTGCGGGACCAGACCCATCGTTTATACAAAATTGGTTTCCCTTTACCCAAGGATGATCCACACCAAATATGGACTAAATACTTTCATTCCTAAGGAAAAAGAAGGATTTTAAAGAATAATTTGCTGTTTCCCATATTGGGCCCTGCCCCTCAGGCCCCTGAGGGTCCAGACCCACGGTTTATACAAAATTGATTCCCCTTTACTCAAGGATACTTCAGCCCAAATATGGAACAAATCCTTTCATTCATACAGAAGAACAAGGATTTTAAAGAATTTGCTATATTTCCCCCATTTGGCCCTGCCCCTCAGCTCCCAGGGGGGCCAGACCCATCGTTTATACAAAATTGGTTTCCCTTTACCCAAGTTTGCTCCACACCAAATATGGAGCAAATCATTTAATTCCTACAGAAGAAGAAGGATTTTAAAGAAGAAATTGCTATATTTCCCCTATTTGGCCCCGCCCCTCAGACCTCTAGGGGGCCAGACCCACCATTTATACAAAATTGAGTCTCCTCCCCCCAAGGATGCTCCACACCAAATGTTGTTAAAATCCGCTCAGTGGTTCATGACTAGTAGTGTAAAGTTGACGGACGACGGACGCAAGACGACCGACGACGGACGCTGCGGTATGGCATAAGCTCACCATGGTCCTTTGGACAAGGTGAGCTAAAAATTTAGACTACAAGTGTTAAGCCTGATGTAGTAATCGCGAGATATCTAGACTATAAGTGTTAAGCCTGATGTAATAATCGCGAGATATCTAGACTACAAGTGTTAAGCCTGATATAGTAATCACGAGATATCTAGACTACAAGTGTAAAGCCTGATGTAGTAATCGCGAGATATCTAGACTACAAGTGTTAGACCTGACATAGTAATCGCGAGATATCTAGACTACAAGTGTTAAGCCTGATGTAGTACAGGCAGATATACAGACTACAGGTGTTAAACATGATATAGAAATCACAAGATATCTAGACTACAGGTGTTAGACCTGATATAGAAAGCACAAGATTTCTAGACTACAAGTGTTAGACATGATATAGAAATCACAAGATATCTAGACTACAAGTTTTAGACCTGATATAGAAATCACAAGATATCTAGACTGCAAGTGTTAGACCTGATAAAGTAATCACGAGATATCGAGACTTCAAGTGAAGTATTAGACCTGATACAGCAATCACATTGATATATAGACTGCAAATGTTATGTCTGTTATATTAATCGCTTACTATCTAGAAAAAAATGTGTAAGGCCTGATATAGTTATCACGAGATATATAGATTACAAGTATTAGACCTGGTATAGTAATCACGAGATGTCTTAATCACAAGTGTTAGACCTGATATAGTAATCACGAGATGTCTTAATCACAAGTGTTAGACCGGATATGGTAATCACGAGATGCCTTAATCACAAGTGTTAGACCTGATATAGTGATCACGAGATATCTTAATAACCGGTGTTAGACCTGACATAGTAATCACGAGATGTCGTAATCACAAGTGTTAGACCTGATATAGTAATCACGAGATGTCTTAATCACAAGTGTTAAACCTGGTATAGTAATCACGAGATGTCGTAATCACAAGTGTTAGACCTGATATAGTAATCACGAGATATCTTAATCACAAGTGTTAGACCTGATATAGTAATCACGAGATGTCTTAATCATAAGTGTTAAACCTGGTATAGTAATCACGAGATGTCTTAATCACAAGTGTTAGACCTGATATAGTAATCACGAGATGTCTTAATCACAAGTGTTAGACCATATATCATTTTGCACTTTGAAATCCTGTTGTATCCATTAGCGATAAGAAAGATACCAAGTTCAATTGTTCAGAATATTCTTGATTTTAATCATTTTATATGTTAGATGTTTGAAAATAAGCGGGAAAGTATATTGAGTTTTAGAACAATTCCCTATTACCTGTAACAATTCACCGCGTTGTTAAAAACCAAATGTATACATGCATGAAAGCTGCCTAACGTGTATGTAACGATACATTAAAAAGACTCAATTTGTTAAACGAATGCATGTATATAATGTTCTTTAAATTATCTGAATCACTACCTGCACAAACTATTTTTTCCTGTATTTACTTGAATTACGACCTTACCAAACTAGGTGTTTCTGTATTTACCTGAATTACGACCTTACCAAACTAGGTGTTTCTGTATTTACCTGAACTACGACCTTACCAAACTAGGTGTTTCTGTATTTACCTGAACTATTACCTTACCAAACTAGGTGTTTCTGTATTTACCTGAATTGCGACCTTACCAAACTAGGTGTTTCTGTATTTACCTGAATTACGACCTTACCAAACTAGGTGTTTCTGTATTTACCTGAACTACGACCTTACCAAACTAGGTGTTTCTGTATTTACCTGAACTATTACCTTACCAAACTAGGTGTTTCTGTATTTACCTGAATTGCGACCTTACCAAACTAGGTGTTTCTGTATTTACCTGAATTACGACCTTACCAAACTAGGTGTTTCTGTATTTACCTGAACTACGACCTTACCAAACTAGGTGTTTCTGTATTTACCTGAACTATTACCTTACCAAACTAGGTGTTTCTGTATTTACCTGAATTGCGACCTTACCAAACTAGCTGTTTCTGTATTTACCTGAATTACGACCTTACCAAACTATGTGTTTCTGTATTTACCTGAACTATTACCTTGACAAACTGGATGTTCTTGAATTTAACTGAATTACTGTTTAATTCAACTTAGATCCTGTATTTACCTGAAATACTACCCTGTCAAACTAGGTGTTTCTGTATTTACCTGAACTATTACCTTACCAAACTAGGTGTTTCTGTATTTACCTGAATTGCAACCTTACCAAACTAGGTGTTTCTGTATTTACCTGAATTACGACCTTACCAAACTAGGTGTTTCTATATTTACCTGAACTATTACCTTGACAAACTGGATGTTCTTGAATTTACCTGAATTACTGTTTAATTCAACTTAGATCCTGTATTTACCTGAAATACTACCCTGTCAAACTAGGTGTTCTTTTATTTACCTGAACTATTACCTTGACAAAGTGGATGTTCCTGTATTTAGATGAATAACTGTCTAAAAACCTAAATGTTCCTGTATTTAGATAAATTACTGCCTGAACAAACAAGATGTTCCTGTATATAACTGAATTACTGCCTGAACAAACAAGATGTTCCTGTATATAACTGAATTACTGCCTGAACAAAACAAGATGTTCCTGTATATAACTGAATTACTGCCTGAACAAACAAGATGTTCCTGTATATAACTGAATTACTGCCTGAACAAACAAGATGTTCCTGTATATAACTGAATTACAACCTTAACAAACAAGATGTTCCTGTATACAACTGAATTACTGCCTGAACAAACTAGATGTTCTTGTATTTAGATGAATTGCTGTTTGAATAAACTAGGTGTTCCCGTATTTACCTGAAATACTACCTTGACAAACTAGGTGTTCCTGTATTTACCAGAAATACTACCTTGACGAACTAGGTGTTCCTGTATTTACCTGAAATACTACCTAGACAAACGAGGTGTTCCTGTATTTACCTGAAATACTCCCTAGACAAACGAGGTGTTCCTGTATTTACCTGAAATTCTACCTAGACAAACGAGGTGTTACTGTATTTACATGAATTACTGTATAAAACAACTACACTGATATACCAGGTAAAGTAAAACTATATAACACTACAATACCTTACTGCCTTAACAAACTAGATGTTCTTGTATTTAGATGAATTGCTGTTTGAATAAACTAGGTGTTCCCGTATTTACCTGAAATACTACCTTGACAAACTAGGTGTTCCTGTATTTACCTGAAATACTACCTTGACAAACTAGGTGTTTCTGTATTTACCAGAAATACTATCTTGACGAACTAGGTGTTCCTGTATTTACCTGAAATACTACCTAGACAAACGAGGTGTTCCTGTATTTGCCTGAAATACTACCTTGACAAACTAGGTGTTTCTGTATTTACCAGAAATACTATCTTGACGAACTAGGTGTTCCTGTATTTACATGAATTACTGTATAAAACAACTACACTGATATACCAGGTAAAGTAAAACTATATAACACTACAATACCAGGTAAAGTAAAATTAAATAACACTACGATACCAAGTAAAGTTACATTATATAACACTACCATACCAGGTAAAGTAAACATATACAACACAACCAAACCAGGTAAGGTACAACTACATAACACAGCCATACCAGGTTAAGTAAATCTATATAACACTACCAAACCAGGTAAAGTAAAACTATATAACACTACAATACCAGGTAAAGTAAAATTAAATAACACTACGATACCAAGTAAAGGTACATTATATAACACTACCATACCAGGTAAAGTAAACTTATACAACACAACCAAACCAGGTAAGGTACAACTACATAACTCAGCCATACCAGGTTAAGTAAATCTATATAACACTACCAAACCAGGTAAAGTAAAACTATATAACACTTCCAAACCAGGTAAAGTAAAACTATATAACACTACCAAACCAGGTAAAGTAAACCTATATAACACTACCATACCAGGTAAAGTAAACTTATACAACACAACCAAACCAGGTAAGGTACAACTACATAACACAGCCATACCAGGTAAAGTAAATCTATATAACACTACCAAACCAGGTAAAGTAAACCTATATAACACTACCATACCAGGTAAAGTAAACATATACAACACAACCAAACCAGGTCAGGTACAACTACATAACACAGCCATACCAGGTTAAGTAAATCTATATAACACTACCAAACCAGGTAAAGTAAACCTATATAACACTACCATACCAGGTAAAGTAAAACTACATAACACTACCATACCATGTAAAGTAAAACTATATAACACTACCAAACCAGGTAAAGTAAAACTACATATCACTGCCATATCAGGTTAAGTAAAACTATAAAACACTACAATACCATGTTAAGTAAAACTACATACCACTGCCATACCAGGTAAAGTAAAACTATGTAACACTACCATACCAGGTAAAGTAAAACTATATAACACTACCATACCAGGTAAAGTAAAACTACATAACACTACCATACCATGTAAAGTAAAACTATATAACACTACCAAACCAGGTAAAGTAAAACTACATAACACTACCATACCAAGCAAAGTAAAACTATATAACACCACCATACCGGGTAAAGTAAAACTATATAACACTACCAAACCAGGTAAAGTAAAACTACATATCACTACCATACCAGGTAAAGTAAAACTATAAAACACTACCAAACCAAGTAAAGTAANTAAAACACTACCAAACCAGGTAAAGTAAAACTATGTAACACTACCATAACAGGTAAAGTAAAACTATATAACACTACCATACCATGTAGGGCAAAACTACATAACACTACCCTACAAGGTAAAGTAAAACTATATAACACTACCAAACCAGGTAAAGCAAAACTATATAACACTACCATACAAGGTAAAGTAAAACTACATAACACTACCATACAAGGTAAAGTAAAACTATGTAACACTACCATATCATGTCAAGGAAAACTACACAACACTACCATATCTTGGAAAGTAAAACCACATAACACTACCATATACCATGTAAAGTTATATTATATAACACTACGATACCAGGTAAAGTAGAACTACATTGTACATAACATTACCATACCATGTAAAGTAAAACTATAAACACTACCATACAATGTAAAGTAAAACTACATAACACTACCATACCATATAGTAAAACTATATAACACTACCATATACCATGTAAAGTTATACTATATATCACTACGATACCAAGCAAAGTAAACTATATAACAGTGCCATACCATGTAAAGTAAAATTATATAACACTACCATATCGTGTAAAGTAAAAGTATATAACACTTCCCTACCAGGTAAAGCTAAACTATATAACACTACCATACTATGTAAAGTAAAATTAGATAACCCTTCCAAACCAGGTAAAGTAAATCTATATAACACTTCCATACCACGTAAAGTAAACCTATATATATAACACTTCCTACCAGGAAAAGTAAAACTATATAACACTTCGCTACCAGGTAAAGTAAACATATATATATAACACTTCCCTACCAGATAAAGTAAACCTATATATATAACACTTCCATACCAGGTAAAGTAAAATTATATAACACTTCCCTACCAGGTATTATACTATTATTATACTGTGCTTATAAATGTGTATAATAATACTTAGATGTGTACAAATGTTTACAACTATACTTAGATGTGTACAATAATACTTAGATGTGTATAATAATACTTAGATGTGTATAATAATACTTAGATGTGTATAATAATATCTAGATGTGTATATTAATACTTAGATGTGTACAATAATACTTAGATGTGTACAATTATACTTAGATGTGTATAATAATACTTAGATGTGTACGATACTACTTAGATGTGTATAATAATACTTAAATGTGTACAATAATACGACGGATGTGATAATACTTAGATGTGTATAATAATACTTAGATGTGTATAATAATACTTAGATGTGTATAATAATACTTAGATGTGTATAATAATACTTAGATGTGTATAATAATACTTAGATGTGTATAATAATACTTAGATGTGTATAATAATACTTAGATGTGTATAATAATACTTAGATGTGTATAATAATACTTAGATGTGTATAATAATACTTAGATGTGTATAATAATACTTAGATGTGTATAATAATACTTAGATGTGTATAATAATACTTAGATGTGTATAATAATACTTAGATGTGTATAATAATACTTAGATGTGTATAATAATACTTAGATGTGTATAATAATACTTAGATGTGTATAATAATACTTAGATGTGTATAATAATACTTAGATGTGTATAATAATACTTAGATGTGTATAATAATACTTAGATGTGTATAATAATACTTAGATGTGTATAATAATACTTAGATGTGTATAATAATACTTAGATGTGTATAATAATACTTAGATGTGTATAATAATACTTAGATGTGTATAATAATACTTAGATGTGTATAATAATACTTAGATGTGTATAATAATACTTAGATGTGTATAATAATACTTAGATGTGTATAATAATACTTAGATGTGTATAATAATACTTAGATGTGTATAATAATACTTAGATGTGTATAATAATACTTAGATGTGTATAATAATACTTAGATGTGTATAATAATACTTAGATGTGTACAATTGTGTACAATGATACTTAGATATGTATAATAATACCCAGATGTGTATAATAATACTTAGATATGTATAATAATACTTAGATGTGTACAATAATACTTAGATGTGTATAATAATACTTAGATGTGTATAATAATACTTAGATGTGTATAATAATACTTAGATGTGTATAATAATACTTAGATGTGTATAATAATACTTAGATGTGTATAATAATACTTAGATGTGTATAATAATACTTAGATGTGTATAATAATACTTAGATGTGTATAATAATACTTAGATGTGTATAATAATACTTAGATGTGTATAATAATACTTAGATGTGTATAATAATACTTAGATGTGTATAATAATACTTAGATGTGTATAATAATACTTAGATGTGTATAATAATACTTAGATGTGTATAATAATACTTAGATGTGTATAATAATACTTAGATGTGTATAATAATACTTAGATGTGTATAATAATACTTAGATGTGTATAATAATACTTAGATGTGTATAATAATACTTAGATGTGTATAATAATACTTAGATGTGTATAATAATACTTAGATGTGTATAATAATACTTAGATGTGTATAATAATACTTAGATGTGTATAATAATACTTAGATGTGTATAATAATACTTAGATGTGTATAATAATACTTAGATGTGTATAATAATACTTAGATGTGTATAATAATACTTAGATGTGTATAATAATACTTAGATGTGTATAATAATACTTAGATGTGTATAATAATACTTAGATGTGTATAATAATACTTAGATGTGTATAATAATACTTAGATGTGTATAATAATACTTAGATGTGTATAATAATACTTAGATGTGTATAATAATACTTAGATGTGTATAATAATACTTAGATGTGTATAATAATACTTAGATGTGTATAATAATACTTAGATGTGTATAATAATACTTAGATGTGTATAATAATACTTAGATGTGTATAATAATACTTAGATGTGTATAATAATACTTAGATGTGTATAATAATACTTAGATGTGTATAATAATACTTAGATGTGTATAATAATACTTAGATGTGTATAATAATACTTAGATGTGTATAATAATACTTAGATGTGTATAATAATACTTAGATGTGTATAATAATACTTAGATGTGTATAATAATACTTAGATGTGTATAATAATACTTAGATGTGTATAATAATACTTAGATGTGTATAATAATACTTAGATGTGTATAATAATACTTAGATGTGTATAATAATACTTAGATGTGTATAATAATACTTAGATGTGTATAATAATACTTAGATGTGTATAATAATACTTAGATGTGTATAATAATACTTAGATGTGTATAATAATACTTAGATGTGTATAATAATACTTAGATGTGTATAATAATACTTAGATGTGTATAATAATACTTAGATGTGTATAATAATACTTAGATGTGTATAATAATACTTAGATGTGTATAATAATACTTAGATGTGTATAATAATACTTAGATGTGTATAATAATACTTAGATGTGTATAATAATACTTAGATGTGTATAATAATACTTAGATGTGTATAATAATACTTAGATGTGTATAATAATACTTAGATGTGTATAATAATACTTAGATGTGTATAATAATACTTAGATGTGTATAATAATACTTAGATGTGTATAATAATACTTAGATGTGTATAATAATACTTAGATGTGTATAATAATACTTAGATGTGTATAATAATACTTAGATGTGTATAATAATACTTAGATGTGTATAATAATACTTAGATGTGTATAATAATACTTAGATGTGTATAATAATACTTAGATGTGTATAATAATACTTAGATGTGTATAATAATACTTAGATGTGTATAATAATACTTAGATGTGTATAATAATACTTAGATGTGTATAATAATACTTAGATGTGTATAATAATACTTAGATGTGTATAATAATACTTAGATGTGTATAATAATACTTAGATGTGTATAATAATACTTAGATGTGTATAATAATACTTAGATGTGTATAATAATACTTAGATGTGTATAATAATACTTAGATGTGTATAATAATACTTAGATGTGTATAATAATACTTAGATGTGTATAATAATACTTAGATGTGTATAATAATACTTAGATGTGTATAATAATACTTAGATGTGTATAATAATACTTAGATGTGTATAATAATACTTAGATGTGTATAATAATACTTAGATGTGTATAATAATACTTAGATGTGTATAATAATACTTAGATGTGTATAATAATACTTAGATGTGTATAATAATACTTAGATGTGTATAATAATACTTAGATGTGTATAATAATACTTAGATGTGTATAATAATACTTAGATGTGTATAATAATACTTAGATGTGTATAATAATACTTAGATGTGTATAATAATACTTAGATGTGTATAATAATACTTAGATGTGTATAATAATACTTAGATGTGTATAATAATACTTAGATGTGTATAATAATACTTAGATGTGTATAATAATACTTAGATGTGTATAATAATACTTAGATGTGTATAATAATACTTAGATGTGTATAATAATACTTAGATGTGTATAATAATACTTAGATGTGTATAATAATACTTAGATGTGTATAATAATACTTAGATGTGTATAATAATACTTAGATGTGTATAATAATACTTAGATGTGTATAATAATACTTAGATGTGTATAATAATACTTAGATGTGTATAATAATACTTAGATGTGTATAATAATACTTAGATGTGTATAATAATACTTAGATGTGTATAATAATACTTAGATGTGTATAATAATACTTAGATGTGTATAATAATACTTAGATGTGTATAATAATACTTAGATGTGTATAATAATACTTAGATGTGTATAATAATACTTAGATGTGTATAATAATACTTAGATGTGTATAATAATACTTAGATGTGTATAATAATACTTAGATGTGTATAATAATACTTAGATGTGTATAATAATACTTAGATGTGTATAATAATACTTAGATGTGTATAATAATACTTAGATGTGTATAATAATACTTAGATGTGTATAATAATACTTAGATGTGTATAATAATACTTAGATGTGTATAATAATACTTAGATGTGTATAATAATACTTAGATGTGTATAATAATACTTAGATGTGTATAATAATACTTAGATGTGTATAATAATACTTAGATGTGTATAATAATACTTAGATGTGTATAATAATACTTAGATGTGTATAATAATACTTAGATGTGTATAATAATACTTAGATGTGTATAATAATACTTAGATGTGTATAATAATACTTAGATGTGTATAATAATACTTAGATGTGTATAATAATACTTAGATGTGTATAATAATACTTAGATGTGTATAATAATACTTAGATGTGTATAATAATACTTAGATGTGTATAATAATACTTAGATGTGTATAATAATACTTAGATGTGTATAATAATACTTAGATGTGTATAATAATACTTAGATGTGTATAATAATACTTAGATGTGTATAATAATACTTAGATGTGTATAATAATACTTAGATGTGTATAATAATACTTAGATGTGTATAATAATACTTAGATGTGTATAATAATACTTAGATGTGTATAATAATACTTAGATGTGTACAATAATACTTAGATGTGTACAATAATACTTAGATGTGTACAATACTACTTAGATGTGCACAATACTACTTAGATGTGTACAATAATACTTAAATGTGTATACTTATACTTAGATGTGTATAATAATACTTAAATGTGTATAATAATACCCAGATGTGTATAATAATACTTAGATGTTTACAATTGTGTACAATGATACTTAGATGTGTATAATGATACTTAGATGTGTATAATAAACTAACCAGGCTTCTCACAAAGTCGGAGTAAATAGCGAAGGGAAGACAACTGCCACACTGCATGTACTTCCCGTACATAAATAGTGTGGTGTACAAGTGCCTACACGACCATCCTAATATATACTGAGTATCGTACCTTATAACACACACACACACACACACACGCCGGTTAAAGTATTATCCTTTTTGACAATTAGGTCGTTTGGCTACAGGCTATACTAGCTCCCTGTTGTACAGCGAGAGAAAAAGCATGTCGAAAGTCGTTCACCGTAATAATCACAGGTCAGTGTCTCTATCTCCAGTATATTTACTCACCGTATCACCGAACACAATGTGAGCTTCCTTACACACAAGCTGGTGCACGCGCTATGATGTCACTGTACGCCTGCCCCCTTCTTCTGTCCCCTGTACGTTATGCACCGATATAGCTATGTATCCGTGTTTGGTTTCCTCCCAAATGATTTCCCGTCGACGGTGTATATAAATACCTGTTGACACACATACAGCCTATAACCCACTGATGCATGGCCTACATATCAACTTCGTAGTTCAGGTCATCAAGGTATTAAATGAGAGAAGAAAAAAAGAATGCATAACTTGACATTTTAATTACCTCATGAATTAACACTAACCCGTAACATAAGGTATTATATTTAAGTACTTTGTGAGTGATAAGTTATGTGCAAAATGAAGTTAAAACCCGAGTTTATAACTGTTCCCTGTATGTTTAAATAAAGGCGACGTCTCTTGGGAATAATAGTTATACAAATATACGTGTACAACAGGCTGATTGTATTACAGTACACAGTGTAGACGGTACGTGTGTAAAGGGTGGCTGATTGTATTACAGTACACAGTGTAGACGGTACGTGTGTAAAGGGTGGCTGATTGTATTACAGTACACAGTGTAGACGGTACGTGTGTAAAGGGTGGCTGATTGTATTACAGTACACAGTGTAGACGGTACGTGTGTAAAGGGTGGCTGATTGTATTACAGTACACAGTGTAGACGGTACGTGTGTAAAGGGTGGCTGATTGTATTACAGTACACAGTGTAGACGGTACGTGTGTAAAGGGTGGCTGATTGTATTACAGTACACAGTGTAGACGGTACGTGTGTAAAGGGTGGCTGATTGTATTACAGTACACAGTGTAGACGGTACGTGTGTAAAGGGTGGCTGATTGTATTACAGTACACAGTGTAGACGGTACGTGTGTAAAGGGTGGCTGATTGTATTACAGTACACAGTGTAGACGGTACGTGTGTAAAGGGTGGCTGATTGTATTACAGTACACAGTGTAGACGGTACGTGTGTAAAGGGTGGCTGATTGTATTACAGTACACAGTGTAGACGGTACGTGTGTAAAGGGTGGCTGATTGTATTACAGTACACAGTGTAGACGGTACATGTGTAAAGGGTGGCTGATTGTATTACAGTACACAGTGTAGACGGTACATGTGTAAAGGGTGGCTGATTGTATTACAGTATATTGGATCGGGCAGGAACGGGCGACGGTTTACAGGAACGGACAGAAACGGGTGACGAATTACAGGAACGGACAGAAACAGGGCAGTATCGGACTTATTTATACATTTATTGTATATATTTAATTATCATTATCGGGTATAAGGTATATTTGATAAAAAAAAAATGCAATTACATGATCGGGGCAGAATCGGACTAAATTATATATATATATGTATTTATATTTTTTTATCGGGTATAAGTTATATATTTTAGATATGTTTAAGTATCATTATCGGGTTTAATATACATTTGATAAAAGGATTGCAATTACATGATCGGGGCAGAATCGGACTAAATTATATATATACATTTATGTCGATATTACTTATGATACCTACATTTATAGTATCATATGTTTTTTATCGGGTATAAAATATGTTTGATAAAAGAATTGCAATTACAGGAACGGGGCAGGATCGGACTAAACTATATATATATATATATATATAAATTGCCAGGCCGAGGTTTCAATATATGTCTCTGTTTTATTCTATCAAAAAAGGTTGTTCAAGGAATTATATATTACATATATAATAAATATGTATCTGGGTTATTTTCTCATTTATATATATGACATTGTTATTGGGATGTCATAACACATGAAACATTGGAAATGACATTATGATAACCAAATTTTAATAACTTCATAACTTATACTCAACTCTTAATAAATAGCATGAATATATTTTGAGTGAATGAATTGGTGTTAATGTGTAGATTACCATCCCATCACGACTACGATCAGAAAAAAATATTAATTAAGATTATATTAATCCTTTGTTCTTGTACTTATTATGTGCAGACGATGTGAACGGTTAACAGTTCAATCAAAGGCAACTTCTAAGTATCTTTCAAAGAAAATACGCAATTTTCCAACTCAAAAAAGTGACATCAGTCTGAAAATTAAATATTATTCTATATGTAAATATAAGTTAATTGAAATACGTGTTTTACGTAAATAAATATTGAAGTCCATATGTTGGATTGTTTGACCACATAGGCCTTATCTGTTATAGAAAAACAATACTGTATATTAATCATATATGTATATGTATCGTAGAAAGAAAAACGGTGAAACGCTTTAAGTTTCAATTTTCAAAGGCCGATGTTGTCAAAACCGATTATCTAATTCCGTAATAGTAGACAACAGACTTCTTGTTCTAACACAAACGTACATTGATGACTCTGTCAACAAAGAGGTATGGCGGAAAACTGCCCATATTTCCCTAAGGCGGCATTTATGAAACGGGAAAACAAATTAGGGAATAAAACATTTCGTGTATCAAAAATGCATACAAAAGATATAGAACCAATTGAATATGAATTTTTAACCTGCTGAGAAATTATGTATTGCTAATATGATACTGCAAATATAGCCATTTACACTATATCTATGAAAGTGATGGGGTTTCCCGGACTAAAAAAAATACTTTCAACACTTTCCCATCTGAGGACCAACTTTTGAATAAACTTTTTGTGACCGTGATGTAATATGCAAAAACAAATCGTATTACGGAAAAGTGGTCCTCCTTTGGGAAAGTGCTCAAATAATGAAAAACAGGGCTGATCAAGTTTCTCTAAACTGCGACAGGTGTTTCTAGAGTTAAATCAGTTTGTTATTGCCAATATCTATATGTTCTATGTAGCCGAATGTGTAACGCAGTTTACTTGTGAATAAAAAATAAACGGTGCAGGTTCGAATCCTCCGTCAGGTTTTTTTTCTTTTTCTTTTTTAAATATTTAGGCATGTGATCATTTTCCTTGATAAAGCAATATTTTGTTTTTCAAATCGATGGAAAATTTTGTTTACATTTTAATAACATACCTATTGATTTATCAGTTTTGTTAGTAATAATTTCGTTACTATTTAGTGCGACATGCGGATTATCGCCCGAGACCGGATACTTTTCAGAACTCATTCTGAATGTTACCGATTTACCGAACATGAAACTTAAATCCGTTCAAAACTGTTTCGTATAGATTGCACGATCTTGTATTACATAAAAGCGTATAATTTGTTATAAATCAATATAAAAAACGTGAAATAAGCATTGTGTTGAGCCTGTATCGTTAAACGCATGTATTAATACCCATGGCCTTAAATTCGTCTGTTTACAATAATCTATTCTTAGACACAGGATTTCGATATAGCTACGTATACCTGTATAAGAATACCTGATGACGCGTCATAACAGTGCACGGTTGGATGCGCGCACTAGCGTAACATAACTTTGGGGAAATAGGCATAGCAACCCGCNTTTTTTTAGCCATCAATCCCCTTGCGACACAAGCCAATCATCGTTCCAGGTAAGTACCCCACCTTATCAGTGACCCCGCCCTCCTGTGGACACATAAGCTAAATGGTTAATTTGTTCAGGGACGTATAATCCCTGATTTGTTGGCTTATGAATATTGGCGTGGCGTGCCGAGTTGACAATTTAGATTGGTTAATTACACATATATGATTATCTTGCCTGATGAAGCTGAGAAAATGAATTCACCAGCTAAACTCATAATTGTAAAACGTCAAGAACAGATTATTCAATGGTACCTCACCGGACAGCAACGCAGACGTTTTTCCACAATAAAACGTTTCAAATTTGTATTCTCTGGTCTTATATGAACGTGCATCAAAATAGAACACATTTCCTTTGAACATTTCCTATGTGTCTGGTAAGCTCTGTCTCGTCAGAGACTTCTCGTGTGCCAATCAACTTCGCTTTCAATATCAGGCGGGACTTGGTCCGTACAAGTGGTTGGGAATCGTTGAGATTCTTTTTTCGTTCAACATATTTCATTTTAATTAAAACATATTTTATTGCTTCTAAATTCAAACAAGAGGATTGGGCACAAGTTATTACAACTTATTAAAGCCCTCTCCTCAACAATTGTACTACAACAATGTGATAGCGACAATAGACATATATGTACATTTTATACCATATAGTACAAGGTAGTGGTCACAAATTGTTAAAACTTTTCAAAACCTTCTCCCGTAAAAGTAAAACGTTGCTCATCGCAGTCAGTTGCACAATTTTTAGTATCTTTATCACTAAACCAATTTATTAAATTAACTTCTGAGAAAAAGCTGTTATAACATTGTAATCCACCTAAATAAACAATACCTGGGACTTACATACATGTTGATATAATGTTTTATAATTAAAATTAGATATTGTACACGGAATTGGATAAAGTCCGTGGTTATGCATTCATATAACTTGATGTTTTTCAAGACTTAAATTTGATTAAATAAATTCGACGAGTATTTAGTATGAGTAGATTTACTTTTCACAAGCATGTATCTTTAGAATATATTGGAACAAATCTATATTTATACATACTATATGCATGTATATCGATAATTGAAAGGACTTCGAATCATATACAATCCATATACTTTTTGAATTTCATAGTATTTGAGTATCTAATTTAACTGAAGGTTCTTCTCCAGCATTGTTATATAATTGATACTGTTATGTTTAACAAAATTGAATAACTAACATTTTTGAAAAGTAATTTCAAATTTTCTAAATATTTCCTGTTAAATTTATACATATGATCTTAATAACACCATTTTATGACATGAATAGAATTAATATAGTGAGACTGATTATTATATTTCTAACTGCTTGAGTCGCATGTATATGTTTATATGATTAAACGAATACGTTTTAGGAAAGAGATGGTTAATTTTATGATTTTACATTTCATTTAATATAGATTATGAGATACTCTACCGGTGTATGATTGCATGCAACTCAACTCTAATAATTTAATAGTGAATGGCTCATTTTATAGTGTCGATAATATGTTTCAAGGTGTGTTTATTTTATTGTTGATCAATGTAATGAATTGATACGGAAATAGATAAATATCAGTCTCCCCATTATGTCTGTACTGATTAACCACAAAGTTAAAAGAAAGAGAGAATGAAGGAATGAGTCCGATCCTGCCCCGATCCATATCAATAAGCAATACTCTTAATTCCTTGCAATTCTTTTATCAAATATATCTTATACCCGACAAAAAATATATGATACTATAAATGTAGGTATCATAAGTAATATCGACATAAATGTATATATATAATTTAGTCCGATTCTGCCCCGATCATGTAATTGCAATCCTTTTATCAACTATATCTTATACGCGATCATGATACTTTAATGAATCTAATATATATATTCATTAATGTATATAATAATTAATAGATTTCTGCAAGTTCCTGCCCGTTTCTGTCCGTTTCTGCCCGTTCCTGTAAATCGTCTAACCGGTAATGACCACCTTCATTTATTTGAAGATCATGATCAAGTCATGTGATAGTGGGTGCTAGGCCAAGAGAAGAATGCTAAAATTTCATCTGAAAGAACAGCTCAAAAGATGCCATTTCCTTAGGGTGTACAGTACATAAATACATTTGTTTTAATCTCCCTGATGGACATTTTAAAAAGTTGGCAAGTATGACAAGCTGGTGTTAAACTGTTTATGTGTGTAATCTTACCTATAGCAATATGATCATATATATATATATGAACCCCCTATATATATGTGTGTACCCTAAACTACAGACTGTAGTGCAGGCCTAACGTACAATCATGGCAGTCAATGAGTCATTCAAAATGTAAAAATCATATATAACAAAAGGCGGACATTGATAACGTTAACAGTCATCTCCGACATCTGTAAACGTTGCTGTACTGTGCGATTACATCCAATAAAAAACAAGGGAGTAGGCCCTAAATATTTGTTCCTAAATGTACTGTTTACAGTGAAGAAATAAAAAGTCTAAAACATTAGTCATATAAATTATATTTAATTATTCCTTTAATGCATTCATCCAAGTTCTGCAAATGAAGTGAATAGCAGCTTACATAAAGACATAACAATTTACATAGACATTTATCCCTCCCTTTTGTCCTCTTTTTAAGGACAAATCATTAATTCTGTGTTGATAACAAATCATCAGTACATTATTACCCTATGCCCCATTCCCAAAATTATATAGTATTACCCTTCCTCCATTCTTCAATATCTAAGAGTGACAAGATCTGATGTGCAGCAGGCCTAGTTTACAAGTTTCTTCCATCTGCGACAGGGACTTGCGAACTTACAACGTTTCACGGTATGCCAGAGGTTTGCATCCTGTTCTGCAAATCACTGCTTGCGTGGAGATAGCAAATCTAAAAGCCTGATCTTTAAGACCAAAATTGTGTCGCAGTCTCATCAATGTTAACAACAGTTTATCCTCGCACTCCATGTTAACTATGTCTTTCCTGTTATTATGGTGTTGTGGGGCCTGAATAGTGAGAAAGTCAAGTAGGGCCTGGAATGTTGAGAATTTGAATCCTGTATAATATTCAAATAATCCTTGAATCTGTGATTCCTCCTTTAAAATCTCCTGAACAGTCAGTGGTTTGGGTTTGTCATCACTTACAGGATTTCCCAATGTAGCTTCATGTTGTTCATACCACACTCTGTATTCATTGAATAAGACTTCAGACTGATGAACTTGTTGTTGTAGCCTCTTGATTTCAGCTGCTGCTGATAGCAGTTCCAAAGATGTTCCTGAAAAAAAGTTCTATAAATAAATCAAATTCAGCTGATTTTATTTTATTTTCAGTCTCAGAAGAATGACATTGCTTTTAACAATGGCAATGTCATGTCTTGCTGAGAAATGATTTATACCCAACCAGTAAAAGTTAGGTTGCCACCTTGTTACCAAGATTTGGTGGAAATGTCAAAGGTTGCAATGTTGGAAAAGGCAACACGGTCCCAAAGTACCAACAGCCTATGGAAGAGACTCAGAGAGAAAAGACTTACAGCATCTCAGATGTTCAAAGTTGTAAATAGAAAGAAAGGTCCTACTGATGCTATGCTAAGAGATTTGTTTACAATAAAGACATTCTCTTCTGTAGCAACAGATTATGGTATTAGTAGGGAAAAAATTGCCAGAGAAAAATATGTCAGTCAAAAGTCTGTCCAAAACATACATGTTCATGATTGTGGGTTAGTGATAAACAATGAATTTCCCCATCTAGCCGCCACACCTGATGGTAAAGTATGTGACAAAGGGGAGACTGGTATTGTGGAAATAAAATGTCCCTTTGTAGCAAGGCAGATGAGTATTACTGAAGCTTGCAATGTAATCCAGAATTTTGTACTGAGTTATGAAAACAATGTTGTCAAAATGAACAGAAAACACAACTACTATGTTCAAATACAGGGACAACTGCTAGTCACAGGTGCTCCATGGTGTGACCTTGTTGTGTTCACAACAAAAGAACTGTTTGTTGAGAGAATTTATCCTGATATTCCATTTATGACCAAAATATTACTTCAGCTGTCACTTTTCTACAAGTTTCATGCTTTACCATACCTCAACAGATAAGGTATACCATATAGCTTTACCTAAATCACACCAACTGAGCAAACCCAATAATAATGTACACACATACTTTGATATTGCCACAATTTCACATTAGAACTTGATGCCTTTAAAATATATTGGTTTGCAATTCCTAGTCTCTAAAAATTGTATTAATTGATATTAGTTATACACGTATATAGTGACACCTGTCTAACCTGACATCCACTGGGATATAACATACTGGTAAGATTACAGAAAAACAGTCTGTCAATAGTTAAATACACAGGTCATATACTATTATGTTCATAACACATGGGATTACAGCATTATGTGTAAAGTGTCTGAATAATCAGGGGTTCACTGTATTTTGTTCCAGTTAAAACTGGTATTAAATATTTAATGAAAACCAATACAATTGAAATTGTACACAACAATACCATAAGTGTTCTAGGACTATAAACATATGAAGATTACATGTCAAATGAGTTTGATGTATAGTGCATAGTTCAGTTTCTGGTTTTTTAGATAAAATGATATTTTGGTATCTTTTCGTTTTCAAAATTTATCTCAGCTTTATACTAAAGCATATCTATACCTTGGACATCAGTTTGTACAAGATCATGTTCATGCTGTGTTGCTGCTACATGGCCAGTACTGTCTGTACTGGGACTGAAGTGGGCTGGGGATCCTCCATATCATTGCTCAGTTCAGTGCTGTGTCTTGATAATAAAGAAATGAAGATTTATTTTATTATGGGTTTTCAAGACTGAACAATTTAGGTGAAACCATAATTATTTACAATATAATCTCAATGTATTCCTCTTTTGATATCACAACGTTAAGACATGGTGGAGAATGGGTTGAAAAAACCCCAACAAAGAATCATTGGTTAGAAACTAGAAAGGGATACATCTTTCAATAAAATCAATCACTTACAGTATAACTTCATGCCCTGGATTAATTTATATAAAAAATCTTACTTTAGAATGTCTATTTCAATTTGTATGTATGCATACTTTACATTTTGGGAATAACAATTTGTTTATCAAAATGTTTAAACACCAAGGTATAAGGAAATTAATTGATTATAGCTTATCTGATTCACTGCAACATATTTCCTGTCAGGACAATACTTTCCACTTGGAAAATCTATAGCACTGATCATAATTACAAATGTACAAATGTACTGATACATAAAATACTATTATGGTCACAATTTGAAATGTTCATTATAAGAGCAGATTCCTTAGCAGTTTTCTTGGTCAAATTAACTCACCCAACAGAATGCCGGAGTCTCCAATGAAGGCGGCACTTTTTATTTCTCCTCAATTAGCTGGCAAAGGATCGGGGTATTCTTCTGATGGTCCCAACTCACTCATAAAATGCTGAAACAAACCAGAAGTATATATATGACTTGTAAAATCAGAACTCGCGCTCTGATTGGCTGAATTTGTATAGCAAGCGCGCTGCTAACAACGATGTGAAAGGGTGAATTAATCCACATCTTTTACACTATTCCCCCCTTTTTTCAAACACCGACCCAGGTTCTTTGACTCCCCGCCAAGGGTTCTCCTACCTTGAACGTGGGAGGGTCAAAGGCACCGATACAGATAGTGCTGTCGCTGGGGCTCGAACCCGCGATCCTTGGCTCTCCAGCCCGATGCTCTACCGCTGAACTAAAGGGAAATTACCCAATTAATCCACATCTTTTACAAACTAACGTTCAAATATAATCCTCATTCCAATCATTTACCAAGGAAAAACAATCAACAAACTAAGTGTATATCGACGATCGAATTAAACTTTGCATGTAGTTAGATAAGGGTACGTATATTGTATTAATCATAAGCATTCCTAGGCAAGTCAAGTTATATAGATATAAGAAAATTGTTGTTTTTTGGAAGGTTGTGTTATTTAGATAAAAATACATTGTCATCACGTATATTTTTAAGAAGACTATACGCATCAATGCTGAACAGATCTGGTGACCATTTTGGACTTTTAAATGATATTTTGAGAATTTTTTAAAAGTACAATCTTTATAATATGTTGAACAAGTATATTCGAACGAGTGTATTCCCATTAAAACGGCCATGGAAAATAATTGTGAATAAATCTGTGTTGTTGAAAGAGGAACCTGATTGGAAAGAACGAATGTCAAATGATAGTGATTTTAACCGATTTGTAATGGTTCACAATATATTGCAACCACATATACTATGGAAACTGGCAATGAAATTCCCGGAGTTTAAAGATTCTATTTTATATGTTACGAAATTAATAGTAAATATTCGTACTGGTAAAGCCAAAGAGCTATGTCATAGATGTGGTATTATTTACCAAGATATATTAACTCATATCATATTAAAGTGTAGCTATACTGAACACCTAAAGGACAAGTTGTGGTGCTCTATCGCAAACATTAGTGATACTGGTATTCTGCTGAGTGCGTACATACACTCTCTGACAGATCACGAATTAATTCATATTTTAATTGGGGGACAAATGACTTACGAATTAAATGTATTAGACATGAATGAATTTAGATTGAAATCAGTAGCAGCTGTCGAAAAGATGCACAAGTTATACTACCGGTAGTGTGTAGATATAATCTCACATCCTGATAAAGATTAATATAAATAAAATAAATATAAAAAATAATATGAATGTTTAATATGATATGTATGTATTACCTCATCATATATACACTTATTAATGATATTTATTGAATGTATGACTTCAATGTAATTGAGTCTGTATATGTCATGTATGTTATTTGGTGCTTATGTGTATTCAATATGATTTTTTTTTTGTAATGTAAATATGTGCGCATTATTCTGTTTAAATGTAATCTTCAGATTGGAGGAAATAAAGAGAATAATAATAAAGTCAAATACATTTTATTTAAATGTCGGTATATGGTTAAACAATACAACACAAGCCTATGGAAGGCTTTTACAACCGACTATATAACAAATAAAAACGGAGGTAGCATTATATTAAACATAACAAGCATGCAAATCTATGACCCTGTTAAAAACACACACATTGTTAAACCAGGGATAGTATATATCATTATACGTCCCTGGTTAAACATATAAAAGATGGGTAGCGTGATTCCAAACAGAAAATTTCAGGATAATAACTTTTGGCACATACATTCGCAAACAGTCAAAACAAGCTAGGTGGCTACAGTGCCCCATCCTTGATGATCATGGTTAATTATAAATTCCTAGATAACTTAAAACATTCTGGAAAAACACACTTATCACACAATGCCTTCAACAAATTACATAATTACAGNATATATACAAACATATATAAATAGCACAGATTGCATAGAAAACATACAAACCAGATTTGAATTGAAATTACAAGAAATAAAACGATGTATTATAAGCAGCACATACAATTTACACAAAATAAAAGCAAAGCAACAAAAATAGCGCATACAAATTATAAAATACCGGCACAGTTTACAAACATAATGACTAACTAAAAGCATTGAAGCAGAATGGAGAAAAAACAACCACATGGTCCGATATGCTTTTTTTATATATATAAATTAAAGCATATATGTATATTAATTAAGTCTGCCATCTTGTACTATTGTAAATATATGCTTGTAATTTGCTGGGAAAGGCCTTAATATAAGTTTGATAACGTGTGCCCAATCCATTTGCTTGGCAATAAAATATGTTTAAACTAAAAAAAATGGATAAAACAGCAAAGGCAGCGAAGGGAGGGAACTCGTCGGCACATCACACAGTGGCAACTTTCACCATTCCAGAGACGTATATATAAAGCTGTGTTATATACGTCTCTGACCATTCCAAGTTTTTGTTATTTTCCTAAAATCATTAAAAGAAGTAGATAGTCTGACATGCTTTGGCAGGGAGTTCCATGTAGAGGCAGCTAAAAAACTAAAACTATTTGTCCCATACTTCACTGTTTTGCTTCTAGGGACTTCTAAAATTTTACTGAAATTATAAGATGATGTTTTTACATGAATAAAATCCTGTAAATAACAGGGGTTTTGTACATTTAAAATGTTAAAGGTTTCTATAGCTACTTGTCTGAGTTTACTTAATTGTTATGTACAAGTGTTACCCTTTTCTAGGCGCGCGAAAACCTCTCTGGACGCTCATTCCTTCCATTATCTGCGATAAGTACGTACTTTCTGACGACGAGACATGTGTATTGCCAGGCAGAGGAGGCCGGTTATTAATATAAGTACTATATATCCTTCCATGGGCACTCATGATAGGACAATTCTGTATTTTTGTTGTGTGCCACCATACCGCAAGTAAACTAAGTAATCTCCCTTGTATTGTTGTTGTTTGACTCCAACTCCCGCCAACGTACACGTGTGCTGAACGGAAGATCAGCTGTCTTGTCATCGGACGCTTCTCGTTGTTAAGCTGCTTTCGTGCACGTGAATCACACAGACAGGCAATGGCGGACAACAAGGAGGAACGTTTGGTTTGGGTTGATTTAGAGGTAGGTAATAAACAGAGGCAGAGACGCTTTAGCCCCTTGAGTCGAGGCTTGACAGCAGGTAGGTTACAAACTGACAATTGTAAAGGCCTGAAGGGGGACGATCGACACTGCTGTACATTTAATGGTTAATGTAATATAATATTACCATTCCTTTTATTCTTAGACATATTCAATCAGGTTGTTGGTTATATTTATTGACTGACTCTACATATACATATTGTGTTATTCCCACAGATGTCTGGACTGGACATAAAGAAGGATCATATTTTAGAAATGGCATGTCTGGTAACCAGTGGAAACCTGGACATAGTGGCAGAGGTTGGTACCCCAGCTGGCTTTTTAACATTACATTGGAAACCTAATGATAAAAATGTAGGAAAAACCTTTATAAGTTTTATATAAAAACTTATTATTATGAAGGTCTACACTAAACTAGATATATGCTTCAGTTTTAAATGAGCAGGTATTGAAATCAAAGTTCCAGTTTTCCTGGTTAGCTCACCGGGTCCGAAGGACCAAGGTGAGCTTATGTTATACTGTGCCGTCCATCGTCCGTCCGTTGTCCGTCCGTCAACGATTTCTTTAAACGACTTCTTCTTCTTAACCACTGAGCGGAATTTAACTAAATTAAACAGGAAGCATCCCTAGGTGGTGGGGATTAAAAATTGTACAAATTGTTGGGCTGACCCCCCATGGGGCTGAGGGTTGGGGCTAAAAGGGGGTAATTTGGCTATATGGCTACGAACGACTTTTTCTGTAGAGCTTTGAACAGCATGCATATCAATCATATTTAATCAAAAGCATTCATGGGAGGCAGGGATTCAAAATTGTACAAATTGTTGGGCTGACCCCCCATGGGGCTGAGGGTTGGGGCTAAAAGGGGGTAATTTGGCTATATTGCTACAAACGACTTTTTCTGTAGAGCTTTGAACAGCATGGATATCAATCATATTTAATCAAAAGCATTCATGGGAGGCAGGGATTCAAAATTGTGTACAAATGGTGTGGCTGACCCCCCAGGGGGCTGAGGGGCGGAGCCAAAAAAGGGTTATTTTGCTATATTTTTTTAAGCGACTTCTCTGGAACTAAGAGATGGATATCAACCATATTTAACTGAAAGCATCCCTAGGTGGTGGGGATTCAAAATTGCACAAATGGTGGGGCTGAACCCCCAGGGGGCTGAGGGCGGGGTCAAAGGGGGGCAATTTGGCTATATTGCTATAAACGACTTCTTCTGTAGAACTATGCCATGGATATCGATCATATTTGGCCGGAAGCATTCATGGGAGGCAGGGATTCAAAATTGTACAAATTGTGGGGCTGACTCCCGGAGCTAAGGGATTATTACTTGGAAATGGTTGAGATCCCCACCCCATAACCATACATAAAATTGCTTGGGATGAAAAATCTAATACAGATATTCTACAAGGATTGGCCTTGGGGTCAGGCATATTCCCTTGGATCTCATTTGGAGAATATTTTCCCCCGATTGATTAGATATCCAGGTGAGCAATACAGTTTTATTTTTCATTCAAATGGGACTCATTCTTATACCAAATGATTTGTAGAGTTTTAAACATGTTGAACACTTGTGACCTTGAGCAGGTTGGGCACAACGGCGCATATAGGTAATAATCCTGCATTTGGGTAACAGTTACCCATTTGAGTAACAATTTTATTACTGAAATGGGGAATAAAATGAAAGAAAAACACACAAAGTTCTTTTAAACATTTTGAGCAAAAAAAAGCATTTTTCATCATCATCATCATCATCATCATCATCATCCTTCATCATTTTTTTTAATGACAATTTTAAAGCTTTAACTATTGATGCCAATAGTAGCTATGGATAAAAACTGGTTAAAAACGAGGTTATTGGTCTCAGTGGTGCCTCCCTGTGAGGTCCTCTGGTCGTAATGAGGACAGGAAGCTCTCCACTGTAGCTGGGGCCTTAATCTCACTGAAGATTTTGTTCCAGGTAGTGATGGTACGAGGGAGGAGGGAGTTTTGGTAGATGTCTGTCTTGACCTGTATTTGCCTTCAGCTGCTGCTAGTGGCTCCACAGGTCCTTGCATAGGTCTACCTGACAGATCTTTTGGCTAAACTCGACTCCCACAACATTATTGATGATTTTGTACAATAATGTTGCCCTAGCCCTAGCTCTCCTGACAGCTAACGGTTCCCATCCGAGAACATTTCTTTCAACTAAATTCAATAAATAACACAATGAAGTACATTTGTGCACAAAAAATTATCAATTCTTGTGTCTAACTTTTTGTGAAAATGACAAACCATATCACTGACTTTGTTCTCCATTGACTTCAATGTGTAGGCAATGGGACCATTCAGTGCATGCAAACGTGACGGGTAAGCATGATTTTTTTCTGTGTGCTATTATGATTATGTTGAAAGAATGATGCCCTTTTATGTTTTAATGTACAAAATATAATACATGTAAAAGAACTTTCACTTTATTCCCCATTTCAGTAATAAAATTGTTACTCAAATGGGTAACTGTTCCCCAAATGAAGGAGTATTACCCATATGCGCCATATTCCTTGAATTTCAAAATAAGATTAATTGCAAGTTAGGAAAGCGTAATACCATGTATACTTTTTTATTTCTGAAATGACTATAGTTTTGATAAATCTTTTCTGTAAAGACAAACCATAGCGTGCGGGACTTTTATGAAATAAACAACATGTAATCAACAACAGTGTTCTAAGTGTGAAGATTCAGCGGGGTGTAGATCAGATTTGAACAATGATATTTGTTATACTGTTGTTGCTCTAACCTACTGAGCTACCCAATCACCAGAAGTATCTTGGCCCGACTGTGGTGCAGTTATATTTATCACAGGGACCTGGGAATTTGTTACAGCTGTATTAGGACCTAAACTAAGCTGTTCAGAGTAACTTTACTTGTTTAAGGGGTTTAGATCGACTTTTGGTAAAAATGTGATATATATTTGAGAAGGGAGGAGAGCTCTCAATGTCAAAAATTAGACCCAACTTAACTGTCTTGCATTAAAAACCAAATTTCTAGTTGATGTACGAAAAAATTATTAGTAATGTTGGAAAGATGGATAACTTTTCTTTAACAAACGAGGTGATGAAAGGCATATCAAGATAGACAGATTAATGATGGTGATGAAAGGCATATCAAGATAGACAGATTAATGATAATATTATAATAGTGTTTTATGTTTACAGGGACCGAATCTGATCATTAACCAGCCTGACAGTGTGTTGGAAAGCATGGGTGATTGGTGTAAACAGCACCATGGACAGGTATACAGGTGAACTGTTAATGTCGGCAATCCCACCACCTACATGTACCAACAAACTAGAAAATAAAATAAACAAAATTGTGTCGTGACACAACACAAAGATGTTTGCACCTGGAATGTGAAGCATGATACTGTTGTGAAGATATACGTTTTTCTCAAATGGAAAATTTCTGATATTTTGTTGGTAAAAATGACATTTTAAATCTTTTTAAAAAGTCAACTCATTAGAAATACACATCTATTATGTTAAAGGCATCAATAAGACTCGATCATCAGTTCTCCATAGTTTTGAAATTTTAAAATATTTTATCAATGTTGCAGTTGTTAAGTATATATATACAAAAATGAATTGTATGCTCGTTTATAGCACAGCCAGTGAGATAATAATTGGTATCTTAGCACAGAGATGGGACACTCAGCATTTATAGTGTCGAATAGTCAAATTGATACGCTTTATTACAGCATATTGAGTAACAATAAGCTCGTGTATGTTGTAAGATAAATCATCAACCAAACAGTTAGATGTGTGAAATAACCATTTTTAAATATCAATACTCTTTATTGATATGAACTATCAAAACCACATGCACACTCTTTCATGGCGACATGATGGTAATGAACCTTATTATTGCGGCTCCTTTTACGCTAATATTATATTATTCTGCGGATTGTATTTCTGCAATTAATGTATTGACCAGCCAAATTGCAAAACAACAACCCCAGCTGTGGCTTGTTAACACGGAATGCAGCAACGTGTGAGAAAAGAAGTAACGTTGGATATGATTCAAGGTTACAGGGGTCATACTAGTTTAAAAACCCAAATGTTTTTGTCTAAATAGCCAAAAAGTCTAAGAGTCATGATACTCTGTTGGCCTGTATACATAACTTGCCTGAAGGATGAACTGCAAAGTTTGTGAAAGGAAGTAATCTTTACATGTTGTTAAGGTCATAAGGGTATACTCAAATGACTTCCTCTGAGGAAATTTAGAACAAACTCATCGGATAATGATATTTGGCTTGTAGCTTATTGGCATTAAGTGCAACAGAGTTCACAAAGAAAGACCACATTAATCTTGTTAGTATCTTCAGCCCCTTTGGGACTCTTGTTTTGATAAAAATTGGAACCTTCAGCCCCTTTGGGCCTCTTGTTTTGATAAAAAAAACTTCAGCCCCTTTGGGCCTCTTGTTTAGATAAAAATGTTTTACACAGCAACATTTTCTACACCTAAAAAGACTTCATTGTCAACTCTAAAAATAACAGTACCTTTATGTATATGGTATGTTCAACAACAATGAACAGATATGAGAGCTAACAGGCTTATTTTGTCCTTACTATACTTACAGTCTGGTCTGACGGAAGCTGTGAGGAAGAGCAACGTATCGTTAGAGTCAGCAGAACAACAGATGTTACAATTTGTACAGCAATACACTGTTTCAAAGTCAGCCATACTATCAGGCAACTCCGTACACGCAGACAAAGTCTTCCTGGACAAATTCATGCCTCATTTCATGGCGCATCTCCATTACAGAATTGTGGATGTCACCTCGGTCAAGGAAATCTGTCGGTAAGATTACTGTTGATCTTGGACATTGTGTGTTGGTCGTGACATACGAAGTGTAATATATGTAGTCCTTGGTATACTCTGTTTACTTAAAATCAAACTTTACTTAACAGAAGGTTTGTTGGTAATAAAAATAATCTTATTAGCAAAGTCTAGTAGTAATGGGATAAGAAACAAAATCTACTTTTATGTTTCCAATATGGCAAATAAATTCATTGAGGCGAAAACTGTTTTAAGTCATTGCAGTAAAATTGATCCTGGTTTGATATTACTTGTAACTATGTTATGTTACTTTTTGATAAATTTCTATATAACATATCTTTTGCTGGTATGTTTTTCTGGTTAAAACGCATACCCACATACAAGAACAAGTCATTACATCAAGGGTTTGTTTTTAAAACAGTTTGTCAAAATATGACTAGTCATTGAAAGACAATTTCATATTTTACTTCGATGTGATTATCTCTCGTCACATGTAACAAAATTGTAAAATTTATTGTGAATGTCAATCATCTCGGATATAAAGTTGTCAATAAATACATTTCACAACTACTTTCCAAATGTTCAGGGTACATGTATGCTTTTGGTGCCTAAAAGTCTGATCTGAAAAGCTCATGGAAATAAGATTCTATCTTATGTTTTTGAATCGATAATGGTCATCTAAAATATGAACTAAACTTCTTTATTGGCATATGCATGAAATTATTAACATATATAACATACATTGATGTTGGTAAATGAATACGTTATACTTGTGAATGTTAGATATTCCTCTATACATATTTGATAATAGATTAGTAGACATCCGGTACAGAAAAACATCATACTCGATTCCATCATTCTAAATGTGTACCGCTGAAGTCATGACTTCCTTGATGTGTACCACTGAGGTTATGACGTCCTAAATGTGTAACACAGAATTTGTGAGGTCCTAAATGTTTACCATCAAGGTTGTGATGTCCTTAATGTGTACCATAGAGGTTGTGTCATCCTTAATGTGTACCACAGAAGCCGCGACATCCTTAATGTGTACCACAGAAGTCGTGACGTCCTTAATGTGTACCACATAAGCCGTGACATCCTTAATGTGTAACACAGAAACCGTTACGTCCTAAATGTGTACCACAGAAGCCGTGACATCCTTAATGTGTGACACAGAAATCGTTACGTCCTAAATGTGTACCACAGAAGCCGTGACATCCTTAATGGGTGACACAGAAATCGTTACGACCTAAATGTTTACCACAGAAGCCGTTACATCCTTAATGTGAACCATAGAGGTTGTGTCATCCTAAATGTGTACCACAGAAGTAATGGCAACCTAAATGTGTACCACAGATGATGTTACGTCCTAGTTGTGTACCATAGAGGTTGTGACTTCCTTAATGTGTACCACAGAAGTAATGGCAACCGAAATGTGTACCACAGATGATGTAACATCCTTAATGTGTACCATAAAGGTTGTGACTTCCTTAATGTGTACCACAGAAGTAATGGCAACCGAAATGTGTACCACAGATGATGTTACGTCCTTAATGTGTACCTCAGATGTTGTGAAGTCCTTAATGTGTACATGTTCATTAAAGGTTGTGACGTCCTTATGATTTATGTGTACTGCAGATGTCGTGACGTCCTTAATGTGTACCGCAGATGTTATGACTTCCTTAATGTGTACCGCAGATGTTGTGTCATCCTCAATGTGTACCATCAAGGTTGTGATGTCCTAAATGTGTACCACAGAAGTCGTGATGTCCTTAATGTGTACCACAGCAGTTGTTACATCCTGAATGTGTACTGCAGACGTTATGACGTCTTTAATGTGTACTGCAGATGTTGTGACGTCCTTTTTGTGAACCACAGAAGTCGTGAGGTCTTTTATGTGAACCACAGAAGTCGTGACATTCTTAATGTGTACTGGGATGTTGTGACGTCCTTTATGTGTACCACAGAGGTACATCACTTCTAGAAAGTAATGTAATGGAACGAAAAATTTTGAAATAATGATATCATAATTAGAATAATGTGTGCAATTCATATGACTTTCACATTTGTTTTGTTTTAGGAGATGGTATCCTGAAGTATTCAAAAAGGCCCCACCCAAAAAGGTATCTCACAGGTATGACCTTTTACATCTTTAACTCCCCCTTTTCTCTCAATGATGCATCCCTCAACATGCACCAAGATTTCTCCTGGATCAAATCTACGTGATCAAAACAAAACTGGTAAAATTGTGACCATATTTTTTTTTTCATCATCCTCATTCATTCCATTCCTTTTCTGATTTGAAGTTTGCAAGCAGATTAATTTGCGCCTGGCTATGATTTTGTGTATAGGAATCAGAATATGTCAATTCTTTACTGAACATGGTCAGCATATGTGTTAATATACCGATAATTATATACTAGTGGAAAAAAGAAACTGTGCATGCGGAGAATTGTTCTAGAACATGTATTACCAAATGTATATACATGAAAATTCACACACATGACCGAGTATGACACATACACACTATCCGTGTGTCATTGATAGATTTTCCCGTGCAGTTTGCTCTCTATAGGCGTTGACCAGTTTGCACGTTTTTCTCGTTGGGTCACTCTGTTGAGACCAGTGAACAGTAAAAACAGCATTATTACGTTTTAATTTGTGATTAATGCTATGCCGAGGCTAATGAAAATGACCGCCTCCGGATTATTGGTATGCTTCAAGCTGGTATGGGCCAAGCCGTTGTCTCTACACGTTTTCATGTCCATCGAAACACAATCAGGGATTTGTGGAGACAACATCAACAGTTTGGCCACGTTGGCGATCGACCTCGTGCTGGACGTCCACTTGTGACGTCACGTCAACAGGACAACCATATTCGGCTTGTCCATTTGAGAAGTCGCTTCCAAACCGCAAGTTTAACTGCACGGATAATCCCTGGGTTGCTACCAATAAGCCCGAGAACTGTACGGAACCGATTGCGTGAACGAGCTATCCGTCCGTGGGCGTCCTGCAATCCGCCCAGTTCTTCTTCCACGTCATCGTGTATCACGTCTGGACTGGTGCAGAAGGCATCTGCGATTTACTCGATGGGATTGGGCAGGAATTTTGTTTGCGGACGAGTCGCGAATCCACCTGGATAGTAGTGACCGCCGTTCCAGAGTGTATCGTCGCGTTGGAGAACGTTTCCGTGACGGGTGTGTGGTACAACGACGTTCTTTTGGCAGAGGCAGCGTTATGATTTGGGGCGGCATCACAGCCAATGGGAGAACGCCTCTGGTGGTTGTTAATGGGAATTTGAACGCGCTTCAAGGGCAGCAACGTCGCATTACGCTACAACAGGACAACGCCAAGCCACACACAGCTCATGTCGCTATGGACTTTCTGGCCCAGCAGAACGTTGATGTGTTGCCCTGGCCTGCTGTATCCCCCCAGGCATTACCTAATCAACCGGTGACATTGGCTGATTTGGCTGCAGTGTTGGTACAGATCTGGAATGCCATCCCACAAGCATTCTTGAACCGTCTGATAGGCTCCATGCGTCGACATTGCCAGGCTTGCATTCAGGCAAATGGTGAACATACGAGGTATTAACTTTGTGAACTCAGTATTGACCCCTGCTGTGTTTATGTCACTCCTGAGCGGAACTTATTGATTCCATAACGTGGAAAATGGAATGCAACTGTTAATAAATAACAAATAAATTGTCCCTGAAAACCTTGTTGTTCTACGTCATACACATTTATTTTTATAACACATTTTAGGCATGCACAGATTCTTTTTCCGCTAGTATATATAAACAACCCAGTAATTGTATACTACATTTTTTAACTGAACGTGGTCAGTATACGTGTTAGGATACCTATATTTATATATAAACATTACAGTAACTGAAATTTACTGAATACGAGTACCACAATTCACATAGAAAATAAGTTGTATAAGTCCGCATAGGAGATCAGGGCCTGTATTCTTGAAACTGTTTTCGCCCTCAAGCACGGATTCTGTACTCAAACCACCTTTATTTTGGCTCATTTAGGTCATGCAACGATCAAGTAGTCAAGTGTATAATTTGAAAGTGAATTTCGTTTGTCTCTCCAAAAATTCTTCCAAATGGTTGGCGAAATGTGAATTTTTCTTTTTTCAATTATCACCAGAACATGCCATTTGGCTGGAGCACAGGATAAAAGTTTGAACATGAAAACGGTTCCATTAATAGGAGCCCAGGGTTTACGTTGTTTTGAGTGAAACCTCAAGCAAGGCTAGCTGAGTACATGATTTGTACGTCTTTGGAGTAGTAAAGGGGTAGATTACTAAGTCTCTTGTGTGTGGTGAGCTGAGATTCTTTGGTGTACAATTTAATTGTCAAAAAATCCCAACAGAAGTAACCATTAACTAAATCAAATCCAGATCTAAATGAATTCAATTTTAATTTACTGGTCGGGTCAGGCATGTCGATTTAGAGGGCTTTTCAATAAACTGGTTTAGTGTTGCATATATATTTGGTAATTTATTTTTGTTGCAGGGCTTTGGATGATATAAAAGAAAGCATAGAAGAGCTACGGTTTTACAAGTCTTCAATATTTAAGTGATCATTTCATAAACACTACATTCGTTATAACACGGATGAATATTGATAAATGGTGGAAGTGATACTCACGGATGAAGATTGATAAATGGTGGAAGTGCGGATGAAGATTGATAAATGGTGGAAGTGATACTCACAGATGAAGATTGATAAATGGTGGAAGTGATTCTCACGGATGAAGATTGATAAATGGTGGAAGTGATACTCCGGACCAATATTCACACATGGTGGAAATGATAATCTGGTAATAAATAAGTCATTTGTCTCCCACCAGTTCCCAGGGGGAGGGACTATAGGTTTCCACTCCTCTCGTCCGAAAAGTTTGTCCGGGGTATATCTTTTATACTATTACACCTCGAGTAACCAGACTTTGTGAACTAGGATATCTTGGGATGGCAGAGTGCAAGTAGAAGGTCACTGTGACATATGACTTGACCTTTGACCTTTGACCTTTACTTTTGAAAATGTTTGTCCTGGGCTTATCTTCTATAATTTTTGAACTGGAGTAACCAGATTTGGTGTACAAGTGCATCTTAGGATGACGGAGTGCTGAGTGCAATAATTAGGTCATTTTGACCAATGACATGATAATTGACCTTTACTTTTGAAAAAGTTTGTCCGGGGCATGTCTTCTATGCTATTTCATCAGCAGTATCCATATTTGGTGTACAAGGACATCTTGGGATGACGGAGTGCACGGAGTATATATCGGGATATACTTTCCTTATAATAGGTACATCCTGACATAAGTGTACTGTTTGTTAAATATAGAAANATACTCACGGATGAATATTGATAAATGGTGGAAGTGATACTCACGGATGAAGATTGATAAATGGTGGGAGTGCGGATGAAGATTGATAAATGGTGGAAGTGATACTCCGGACCAATATTCACACATGGTGGAAATGATAATCTGGTAATAAATAAGTCATTTGTCTCCCACCAGTTCCCAGGGGGAGGGACTATAGGTTTCCACTCCTCTCGTCCGGAAAGTTTGTCAGGGGTATATCTTTTATACTATTACACCTCGAGTAACCAGACTTTGTGAACTAGGATATCTTGGGATGGCAGAGGGCAAGTAGAAGGTCACTGTGACATATGACTTGACCTTTGACCTTTGACCTTTACTTTTGAAAATGTTTGTCCTGGGCGCCCTTATCTTCTATACTTTTTGAACTGGAGTAACCAGATTTGGTGTACAAGTGCATCTTAGGATGACGGAGTGCAGAGTGTAATAATTAGGTCATTTTGACCAATTACATTATAATTGACCTTTTCTTTTGAAAAAGTTTGTCCGGTGCATGTCTTCTATACTATTTCATCAGCAGTATCCATATTTGGTGTACAAGGACATCTTGGGATGACGGAGTGCACGGAGTATATATCGGGATATACTTTCCTTATAATAGGTACATCCTGACATAAGTGTACTGTTTGTTAAATATAGAAATTATTATTATAGGTATGGGACTTTGGATTGCCTTGCAATACTTTGCCTTATTGAATATGGTTTTGGTATTTCTTAACTAATATATAAACTGTCCATAAGACCAAAACGCTGGTGTGAGTAATCATTTAATCATTATCCCGGGCTGACACTTTTCATTATATAATAAATATTCCAACCTTGTATGATATTATAAAATCGACAATTCCATAAAAGATCCCGAAAATTTGGCATGTCTGAACTGAAAAGATACATTGTTAAGTGTAGGCATCTTATCAAGTTCGTACGTCTCATAGTGATGGATTTCCACTTTGACCTCGAGCCAGATTGTTAGGAAGTGGCAAAGATGAAAAACAGACATTAAATGTTGGACTTTGTTTTATGCCTGGGTTTAAGTCGTAGTTTGAATACTTCGGCAGGAATATCTGAATCCCATACTCCACGCAGTACCAACATGGCGGCGATGCGTCCGATCTCGTCGCTAGACTTGGCGGCGTAGCCATTGCCTCCGATAGCTACACAGAGACCGGGATGGACAAGGTCAATGTAGGGACGACCGGTTGGAGTCTCTAGGATCACACACTGATCACCGTGAAAGGACTTTGCCTTGATACCTGTACAAATACGATGTTATAGACAAGCTGTAAGATAACAAGCCATGTACAAATACGATGTTATAGACAAGCTGTAAGATCCCTGTACAAATACGATGTTATAGACAAGCTGTAAGATAACAAGCCATGTACAAATACGATGTTATAGACAAGCTGTAAGATACCTGTACAAATACGATGTTATAGGCAAGCTGTAAGATACCTGTACAAATACGATGTTATAGACAAGCTATAAGATAACAAGCCCTGTACAAATACGATGTTATAGACAAGCTGTAAGATACCTGTACAAATACGATGTTATAGACAAGCTGTAAGATAACAAGCACTGTACAAATACGATGTTATAGACAAGCTGTAAAATAACAAGCCCTGTACAAATACGATGTTATAGACAAGCTGTAAGATACCTGTACAAATACGATGTTATAGACAAGCTGTAATTTAAGACACAGACGCTTGGATACAGACTTACGACTGCCTGCCACTATGCAAACTCGGTTACGTAAAATTCTATTATGTCGGCGATGTAACAACATTTTTCATTGGCTACTAAAATATAACCATGCATGCATTATTTGACGATAGACCATGCACAGGCCTGTATTATTTTCTTAAAGTCCATGCACGTGAAATGCAACAAGCGACCTTGGGGCTTGTTTGAACTTTCCTTTGTTGAATGAGGGTACAATGTATACACATTTATTTTTGTATATGTTTGAATATTTAATTCCGAGCAAACCATATCCTCATATTTACGTTATTTACTAAATTCCTGGCCGGTCACTTTGAAATGTTCTACTATGTCTAACTGATAATCGACCTACTTCATCATATTGAAGATCATGTTGATGTTTTGATAGTGTTTATGTACAGGAAAAGAGAGTGAGAACAGAGATAATTCTGTAGATAGGAGAGACGACTATTAAAGGTTTCTAAAGTTACAGATGAGACCAGGTCTGGTGGGAGATTATTCCAGTCTGAGCCAGTTCTGTAAAAATAAAAAGAGTATTTGTGGCAGTCTGTTTGCAATGTGGATAGTCCGAATTATTCTGACGTTTTATCAACTTTTTAGGTTACCTGAGCTTTAGCTCAAGTAACCTATTGCTATCCGTCGTCGTCCGTTAACATTCAACTTAAGCTGAAATACTGTAAAAGGGATTTCATTGATACTAAATGGGAATGTTACTGACTACTTCCTGACCAAGTGTTGTTATTTTTCGTGTCGATCAGAAATCCAATATGGCTGCCACGACCGCCATTTTGAAAAACTATTTCAAACTTAAAGTCAAGTTCTACTGGGCTGATTTAACTGAAACTTGGTATGAATGATCAACTTATGGTCCTGACAAATTGTTGTTATTTTTCGGGTCGATCAGAAATCCAATATAGCCGCCACAGCAGCCATTTTGAAAAACTATTACAAACTTAAAGTAAAGTTCTACTGAGCTGATTTAACTGAAACTTGGTAGGAATGATCGACTCATGGGCCTGACAAATTGGGGTTTTTTTTCGGGTCGATCAGAAATCCAATATGGCCGTAATAGCTGCCATTTTGGAAGAAAAATATTTAAAACTTAAGATCAATTTCTAATATGCCTATTTAACTGAAACTCGGTCTAGGAATGATCAACTCATTGTCCTGACAAACTGAACTTCACGTTGTACCTAACTATTTTTTACTCAAATTTTGGTAGGGATGATTGACATCATTATCCCCACTTCATATTTCAACAACAAAAATCAATACTGTAGGACTTGGGTGACCGTTAAGGCCCATGGGCCTCTTGTTTTATATCGCCAGACCGATATAAAAAAAGTCGATAAAACGTCAGAATAATTCGGACTACAAATTAAAGTGGAGTGTGATAAGAGAGAGAGTGAGAGTATCGTGTCTGTCGCAACTGTTTGGTCAGGTATTTTTCTTTTGTCTGCAAAGTGTTGATTTCTTGCGATGTCAATGCTTTTGATGGATTGAAATAAATATTTTGTATCAAACATGACGTCAATGTTTATTTTTTTGTCGTTTGTCTAATTGAGAAACCAAGTAGCGACGGAAAATCGTTAAGCTTGATCGGACTTCAAACCCAAAATTGGAGAAACGATATATGTAGGTTAAAAACGAGCAGTTTGAATGCAACACGTGACCGATATTTGCACGTGCAAAAGAACAACCTAATTTGATAAATTTTATTATCAAGGCCACCTTGTATACTGTAGGCTATATGGACACAGACTGGGTCACGAAAACGCCCTTTCATTTTATTACAATTGAAAGAGAATAGATACGTTAATAACCTTGTGTTTGTATAATATGATGGAATATGAACGTATATGTAACTAGGGATTCGATAATTTCGTAAATTATTTCGTTAATTATTTTTCCGATATTTTCTCACCCTCGTAATATATTCCGTCTTGATGCACGTAGATATGTTGATTATTTCTGAAATGAAATCTAACCAACATAGAAAACGTTTATTATGGAAGTTTTCATAATACAAATGTATATATAAAAAAAGCACTATTTAATTGCATTATCAATAGTCGATTGTATATCATCATTTACCTGTGATACAGCGAGAACTCCTTACGACATTAATATTAATAAACGGTTGTTATGAAAACAGCTGAAATAAGCAATGTGCACTGATAACATATATGACGTCGATGTTTATTACAACATAAACGCACTATCTTAAATGTTTAGTCACGGAATTAGATTATCTAAGTCCGTGGTTTAGTTAAAGATTTCTTTAATTCAATTATTAGTTGACTGATTCTAGAAACTGGTGGCAGAAACATACATCTGGGACATGGTGGGAATCTGCACATAAACATGCAACCTTAACTTCATATACTACATGTATCACTCCACTCGCATAAAAGATAGAACACTGACTTTGACAATATGTATCAGCGGAGAGCCTCCAAAATGGACATTCTTCTAAGAATGTTTGACCATTATTTCGGAAAGGGGAAATGTCACGTGATTGGTCAGGTTAGAGTATATACAGTCCATCCTTAAGTCGGGCAACAAGGACCCAACTGATCATGACCCTCTCTATTTAACTCAGGATCATGTTAAATGGAACACACTTTAACCCAATACTTATTACTTCCCGATCTTCTTTAATACATTTAACTGTTTAAACCATATCTAACCCCTTCTCTGTATCACCAAAAACAGAAAAATAAAGACAATTGTCATCATTCGGCACACCATGCTATTAGTACGACTCCAAAATCAACATAACAGCAAGACTAGTTGGTATCGTACGTGTAGTACGTACTCTTCTGGAACTTTCGTTTCAGTATTTTAGTAATGATTCAATGTTTTCGCTGTAGTGCAACATACGATCTGAACCCGGTATCAATGTGGTTATTTTCTCACATATTTCAACAGAGTTAGCCATTCCGTATCCTCCGTGCTTTGATTACAGTTAATGCTGCGAGTGCACTCTTTTGTAAAGATTCATTTTACCTTAAGAGTTTCCTCAGGGGCGATCTACAGTATCTCTGGATTTTGTACTTACATATTAGAAACTATAACAATTAAAAGGTTTCTTTTATATTTACTGCCTTAAAACATGATAGGAAGGAAGGTGTGTATAGTTATAATAGGTTTTAGATATACAAACGTATGTTGAGATATCACCTGGTGTCATGGCTGTGATGAGTCGCGCCGAATCTGTCACCAGAGAAGATATCCCATCACCACAGTACCACGCTTTCACCTCCGCTGGGGTCGTCAGGCGTGGAGACACAGAGTCAGCGAAATTTCCAAGCTTGATGTAATATTTACCTGTAGAGTTAGAAACACAATATATCTCTGTGCGTGGAGTATCAACGATTGGGTGTGTATAGGGCTCCAATCTGATGCATTATAACTAGTTGGTGAACTCTTGTATGTGTGACAATATTGTCAACAGGTTGTTGGAAAACGAGAAAAGGGTGTCATTTTCAAATGTGTTTTAATATAACAAATTGCCCTGCAGAACTGGGGATTTACTTTTGTGCCCTCTTTTTGGATAGACAAAAGCGACCAAAATAACACTGCTGCACCCATTGCAACAATTGGGATCTTTATCTTTCTTTCTACTTCAACCTACCTTTTATTTCCTTCAACCTTGCTTGGCAATGCCTCGCTTTTGGCTTTAAATGTTGAGCGTTCGCCCAGACAAGAGGAAGGCAATTGGTTCTGTCCCCAGGCCGGGACATGCATGTACCAAAGTACTTAAAACTGGTAGTTGTTGCCCCTGCTTAACGATCAGCATTGAGGGTAACGGCAACAACTGGTTCACCCGTTGTCAGTATAATGTGACCGGGGGGAATGCTGTGCTGGGTGCCTTCAGCATGGTGTTTCAGTGAGATAGCACTATAAAGTCGGCATCAGATCCGCACTATCACAAGGAGGCAAGTACCCAGCATACCCTGTCACCGGCACACATACACACATGCACGCTTATACAAGACGCATGGAGACACGTCCTTAAATGACCTTAGCTTTTAATAGGAAGTTAAAAAAAAAAAAAAAAACCCAAACCAAACAGTTCTAGTTTATTTTGATATTTAGTATTTTCAACACCTAGTTAAAATTTTGTCGAATTTTTACAGTAATAGAATATCATGTTGAAAATAGTATCAAGAGTAGAAAACGGGGAAAATTACTTTGTACAATGCCATATAATATGATAAAATAATATTAAATAGACTAAATTGATCTGATGTACCGGTATGTGTTGCAACGAATTACCTATCTGTATTGAAACTGCTAAACAATTCATGTAACATATAACTTTGTATGTGGAATTCAACAGAAATGAAAATAAGTAACGAACAGACCCTACAGGTGAAATCTTCATACATTTACAATGAACCAGGTGAGTTAGCTGTAGCCGGATGTCTTTTTAGACTCACCATCCGGGTATTTGATGGGTGGAAGTACGTATACGCCGATGAGGTTGCTAGCATTACGTGGGTATTTTGTGGGCCAGTCCGGGGCACCATGACCGTAGTACAGGATGGACGGCATCTGTCTGGAAAATGACGTTATTAAAAAAAATACAAAGAACAATCTTGTTAGCGATTGACTACCTGCGCGAACATATGGGTCCAGCAAAAATGAAACAAGTCATCGCTTTTGGTAAAACGCATGTTTCACGTACATGTATCTTTGCGACACCAGACACTTACTTTACACGCTTAGCATCCTCTTCGCTGACCTCGACCTTGGCTACAGTCAGCGGACAGAGTGTCACTTCCGGTTCCGTTCCTGTGCACAGAAGGTCTTTGAAGGTTGTGTAAGATCCTGTGGCCAGAAGGACTCGCTGTGCCTTAATCGTCCGACCTTCCTCTGTCAATACCGACATGTACGACTTGCCGTCGACGTGATCTCGTGAAACCTTACATACAACTTCATTGATGACGTCACATTGGTTATTCATAGCCACGAATTTCTGTGCATATATCAGCGCCCTAGGGCTTATGTAGCCTGCCCTTGTCGTTTCGTAGATTGCCTCGTCTGTGTTGGACATGCTGAGGTACGGAAATCGTTTCTTGAGTAATTCAGAATCGATGAATACGTGCTGAATGCTATGTGATGTTACTGTGTCTCGGGTGAGAGACATGAACTGCCCCTGGACTGTGCCGGCCATCAGACAGCCCGCCTCTGTGTAGAATGTCACGCCTGTTGTACAGAAAACGCCAACAGATTAATACGTCGTATATATAGCACTATAAAAACCAAATAAATACTTCAACTGTTTTTAAGAAAAAATATATTTTCCCAATAACTAAGCGCAAGCGAAATATCCCAGTCTCGTCCCATCATTTATAGGGGTGCCGATTGGGACATCAATAGAATATGCCAATTCAGGCTTTCTGGTCGCCATCACCCATAAGTTTTACTTTTTGCATAACTATTCCTTGGGGTTCGACCATCTGATAGTGTATGAATTAATGTCAGCTTGTAGACCATAAAGAGATACAAAGGGGTAAGATGGGAGAACAAAATCCGAGATGGTCACATTTTGGTAAGAATACATGCTATTTTTGGAACCTTTTCCTTCATATGTTGGTGTATTGTGTAACACTAAATCTGTATATAATAGCAAGAAGCCCAGAGGATCTGTATCGCTCACCTAGATGATATAGAAACCATGGGAAATAGTTCATATTACATAACATCCCTCCGCTGGTACAGAAGAAGGATTTTTAAGATGTAAACCTCAAATTTCCCTATTGGATCCCGCAGTTGTGCACCCGTTTATACAACATTTAGTCCCCTTTGCCAAAGGATGCTCCAGGCCAAACTGGATGGAATCCCTCCAATTACTTCATCCTCAAATTCCTCTTCTGCATCCATGGGGGAGACACCCTCCGTTTTCACAAAATTTAATCCCCTTAGACAAAGGATACTCAGGCCAAATTTGGATAAAATCCCTCAAATAATACAGAAAAAGATTTTTAAAGACTTGAACCTCAAATTTACCTTTTCAGCCCTGCCCCTCTGCACCCAAAGGGGCCACTACATGTACCAATGTTTATCCAAATAAAAGTCGCCTTTGCCCAAGGATGTTCCAGGCCAAATTTGGGATGAAAACCCTTAATTCCTTTGATAAAAGAAGAATTGCAAAGGTTTTACTTCTATTTCCCCTATTGGGCCCCATCCCCTCTGCCCCAAGTCGATCCAAACCCACCATTTATACAAAATGGAGTCCCCCTCGCCCAAGAATGCTCCAGAATAAGTTAGGATAAAATCCCTTAATCCTAACGGTAGAAAATGACTTTAAAGTGTTTACCTCTATTTCCCCTATTTGGTCAAGCCCCTCCGTCCCCAGGTGGACAACACCAACCATTTATACAAAATTGAGTCCTCTTGCCCCATGGATTCTCCTGATCAAATTGGGATAATATCCTTTAAACCTGATGATTGAAAACGGATTTTAAAGGTTTTACCTCTATTTCCCTATTGGGCCCCGCCCCTGTGCCCAAAAGAAGGCCACACCAACCGTTTATACAAAAATGAGTCCCCTTTACCTAAAAATGCTTCAGACCAAATTGGGATGAAATTCCTTCATCCCTATGGTAGAAGAAGGATTTTAAAGGTTTACCTCTATTTCTCCTATTCGGCCCATCCCTTTGCCCAAGGGGGGCCACACCCACCGTTTATAGAAAATTGAGTCCCCCTCGCACAAGGATGATCCAGACTAAATAAGGATTAAATCCCTTTATCCCTCCAGGAGGAAAAATATTTTAAAGATTTGAACCTAAAATTTACCTTTTCAGCCCCGCCCCTCTAACTCCAGGAAGGCCACACTAACCATTTATACAAAATTGAGTCCCCTTGGCCCAAGGATTGTGGTCGTGAAGGTCATGAGGACCAGAGCGACTGTGATATTGCCAACCTGCTTTGTGTCAACTGTGAGGGAAAGCATGCTGCATCGTCTCGAGACTGTCCTGCCTGGAATCGCGAGAGAGAGATATTGCGGGTCAAATATACCCGAAATGTCTCCTTTCCCGGGGCTAGGACAATGTCTAGGACTAGGACAATGTCGCAGTCAAGGATGCTTCGGTTCAAGTATCTGAAGACATACCTGCCTGGGGCTCGCAAGTCCCAGACATGGCTGTTCAACAGAACTTAAAAAATCATAACGGGAGACCCATCCCGTTTCACGACTATAACCAAACCAACTAAAAACAACAAACAGTCAAAAGCAGCATCACCATCAAAAACAGCATCTTCATCAAAACCAGCACCACCATCAAAAACATCTTGCTCTCCAGGAGAAAACCCTCCAAAGGTTGGCCCATCTAGGGCACATATGCGTTCGCAGCGATCCCGTCGCTTACATCTGTACCTCGATTCCAACTGAGGTCAGAGGTAACATCACCAACCGACAGACCCAAGAAAAAAAAAGAAAAAAATAGCCAGGGACAAATCTGATGGACCCGATCTCAATGTCACCTATGGCAAAGGATCAGAGGACCAGACAAACAGATTTAACGTCCTGATCAGATCGTAAAATCAGACAGATTAATCCCTATAGTTAGAAAATCCCGAACAAACCACCAGTTTTCGTATCAAATTCCCCACTCAAAAACCCAGACCAGAAAGGCATCATTCTTCCCTCGGACTATACCCGAGTGGAATAAACTCCCACCTGACGTTATGTCGAGCCCCACAACGGAATTATTCAAATCAGCCCTCTACCGTCACTTTTCAAACGCAAATTAGACCATCTCGTATCTTTTAAAACAATCTCTTTCCATGTTTCACTCCTCGTCTGACATTTTATCTTCAAATTGTTGAAGTTGGTCAGTACAATTTAGAAGTAGAAGAAGAGACGAATGCCTCAACGCTTCGTGCTTCAACTCCATCGAAATCCAGCCAAAGTAGAAAAATATGAACAATACAATTATCCAATGGAACATCCGCGGGGCTCATTCCCCGAACACCAACTCTGGAGAATTGAAAGGAAGGGGTTTGTATAGGAAATACTTTGAAGTTTAGTTATAGCCTGTTTCAACTAAGAATGTCAACTCATTCTGTAGATATGATACTAAAGTCAATAATAAAATGGATAAAAAGTTTTTATTTCCTACATATAACTGTAATACATATTTAACACAGAACTAAGTAATAGAAATTACTCATTAAATATTAATTTTTACATTATATGAAAAAGAAAAATAACATTACATTATATGAATAACAAAATTCCTTAATTTAAGCCACATTGATATACTAATGTCAGCAATAAAATACAGTTTCTATTCCTACATATAACAGTAATACACATTTAATACAGCACTAAAAGATGGCCATTATTAAACATAAATATAAACAGTAAACCTTTCTGGAGCTAAAGTAGATGAAGAATTTTGCATGAATCATGATGATTTTAGTTGGAATGGATTTTTTTGCCAAAAGTATAAGATCTTCCTTTATTTCGAATGTTTGGTCAGTTTTTTATTATATCCATCTACGTATGTCTTGCCAGAAGGTATTAGTTGTTTGACACTGTTAAAAAAGATGTTCTATAGTTTCTTTGCTTTCTTGGCATAAATTACATAAATCACACTGTTTGATTCCAATTATTTTCAAACAATGATTAGGTTGAAGTATTCTTGAAAGAAGCCTGAAAGTGACCCATTGAATGCTAGTTTTAAGTACATATATAAAGTTTTCTAAATCAATCATTTTGAGTCCACCCTCACTATAGTCTTGAACAATTGTTGAGCGTTTTATTCTATCAATTGGTGATTGCCAGACAATTTTTGTTTTGTTTTTGTTCAATGATTGAATTATGATATAAACAGATGATTCATTTTTGCAATGATAAGAGATTTAAGAACAGTTATTCTCCTTATAGGTGTTAAAATTCTTCTTGACCATTGATGTAACTTACCATCTATAATACTAATAATTTTGTTGAAATACAGTAACCATGTCTTCTAAATTGACAGAGAAATCAATCCCAAGTAAGGTAAATTTGGTTGTTTACTTTTAACCCTGATATTTTAGTATATTTATATCATATAAAGATTTTGTGCCATTTAAAATAACGGATGTGTCATCAGCGAACTGTGAGAGCCCGTGTACTTTGTTATTTATGTTTATGCCCTAACGTTTTTATTATTTTTTAACATGATAGTTAATATTTCAACTACCAAAAGAAATAAGTAAGATGATACTGGATCCCCTTGTCTACCGACCCTTTTTATGTTTACAAAGATGGGTTAAAAAAACATTCTGTATGATTGCCGAGGAAGTATTTGTATTAAAACATAACAGATAATAATATCAAACTGAAGTCACCCAAGTTAAACACAATTCATAGAAATCTGAAAATACAAGTTTAACTTATATATCATAATAAATATATGACTGATTCTGAAAACTGTTCTAAAAAAATATTAATTATTATTTTGCAATTATTAGCAGTTATTGATTATCTGATTATGTGATTTTAAGCAGAGTTGGTGTTCGGGGGACACCCCATCCGGGCTCAAAGGCAAATATAGAAGAATTTCAGAATCTATTAAAAGAATTTAGACCCGCCATTTTCTGTCTACAAGTAATCATGCTCAAAAACCCAATCAAATGTCTCACTCTACAGTCACATTCCAACTGTAGGCAGCAGAGCAGCAGGTGGTGCAGCTGTAGCTGTCCATACACATATTCCTCTCATAATGATCAAGTTAAACACAAATGTACAGGCTGTTGCTATCTGTGCAACATTACACAGACATATAACCGTCTGTTCAATTTATCACCCTCCGAGTATTGTTTTCACTTGTGAGCAACTCATTAACATCGTCTCCCAGCTCCCAACACCATTCATAATCCTCGGTGATTTCAATGGTCATAATATTCTGTGGGGCTTTCAAAACACAGACGTGAGAGGAAGACGTATCGAGGAATTTATAGATAAAAACAACTTGTGCCTTTTTTACAACAATACCCCTACCTATTCTCACTCTGCTACAGGCTCTCGCACCCACATTGATCTATCATTATGCCATCCTTCCATTCTTCTTGATTATGACTGAAAGGTAAATAAAGATCTTTGTGGGAGTGACCACTTTCCAATTTTTCTTAAGAATATTGGGACTCCTCTTGATGATCCTCTACCTCGATGGAATATGCACAAAGCAGATTGGGTCCAATTCCAACACATGTGCAATGAGAAGCTAACCACAGAAAATTTTACTAACCTCGACTACCCAATCAAAACATCAATTCGTTATCTCTTTTATTATTTTAACCCCCTTTTTATTTTAATTATTTACACATACAATGCGAATGCTTTTAAAATGAACCTTTTTTTATCTGATTTTGTCTTCGCTACTCACATGTTTGTTAAAAAAAAATTAAAAAAAATATCACCATGGCCCTAAATGACCACAGCCGTCGATGGACCGTTAAACATAAACAAACAAACAAACAAGCCCAAGGATGCTTCAGACCAAATTAGGATTTATTCCCTATGATAGAAGAAGGATTTCAACGGTTTTACCTCTATTTCCCCCATTGGGCCCCGTCCCCTGCCCCAAGTCGGTCAAAACCCACCGTTTATATTGAACATAATTTTTCGTGTCCACCTAAGTGTCCATACGCCTTCACATTGTATAGTATATTTTTCGCATGATGCCAATACGTTTACATTCACAATAATTTGTGAGGTTTTTTTTGCCTATTTAACCTGGATATATATGGGAAGAATTTTTCATTTTCAATCAATCAAATCCACTAATCCGTCGGCATCGCTTGTCAACAAATGAAGTCAGTATTGACGGATTTAATTACTTTTGTTTCATGTCAACTTTGCAGCAAGTTCAATGGAACAGCCTGACCGGGAATTTGACAGGTTTTAAGTAGATCTAGAGTTTAGATAGAAACATAAATGCATGGTCATTACATCGCAAACATGGTAGAAGTTATCTTAACCTTATCTTAAGAATTGGGATTTGAGGTGGGGACGGATGGCGTTTTTATACTTTTTTCATATTTATTTTTTACATTTATATTCAGAATTGCTGAGGGGGAGGGGGGGGGGAGTAAGCCATGGAACAACCTCTGCTTTTATCTGCCAGTGTCTTAAGATCAGAACGGTCTGTGGTGATAAATGATTCCAATGAAGGTATGCACATACAAATATGATGACCTTTCACCAAGGGATGGTAGTACATCCAAATGTTAACCAAAATACCCACCAACATAAAAAAAATACCCCGCTTTACTTCACAACTTCTTCTTGAGATTACCTTAAGATATCCTTATAGTATAATTTGACGAGATTAATGTATAGCTCTAAGGCACGAAATAGGGTGTCGTTGACACGAAAAAGCCGATATGATAACATGGCCATTGTGACCTACTTATCAACTATACATATGCCGGTTGTTCGGTCACTTACATTATGTCGTGCTTTAGTATTACACAATGCATTAAAATTATCGAGACAGGTTCCAAAAATAGCATCACAATGATATGCCCTATCTTTCAATGCAAAACAATAACACTTATCAGTGGTAGCGACTAGAACACCCAGATTGGCACCCCTTCTTCTTTCTTTTCAGATCATGACTTTTTATGTTTAAAGTATATAGTCTTGAATGGAATATAGAGCATGCTTTCATGCTCAGTTTTAAAATAAATTATTTCGGTGAATTTAAGGCATAAAATTAATCAGATGCATCAATAAACCAAATGCTGCCTTTGATAACTCGCATCCAATGGTTGACCTACCGGAAGTAGCCTCTAGCTCCCTGTACCTATCTATAGATCGCTGCGCCAAAGTGGCCCACACCGGGTCGGGATCAGAGCACCGCGTGATCCTCCCTTCATCGTAATGGGCGCCAAATATCTCCCTTGAAGATCCCAAACTCCTCTCCTGTATGAGAAAAAAGTTTACTCAAATGATATAACGGGTATGATGCAGAGTTCTCAAATGATATAACGGGTATGATGTGATGCGCAAAAAGTATATCTAGAAGTAAGGGAAGCAGAACTAAATCCCGTTTATTCAAGTTGTATAACTAGACTTTACTATGGTGAACGTCCCCTCAACACAATTAAGCTACTGTGTAATAGTGCTATACTAGGGTCCGTTATTTACATGTCACAGTCAATTCGCTGCACTAGATTATATGATGTTCTTTATATGAGGCTTTAATTCATATCTCATGTTGACCAATAGTCAACTTAGTCACAGCCAAGGGTTTCTACTGGGAGGTCGGTAACGGCACGATTTCTCACCCGGGGTGAGAAATTGTGCAAAACATATCGGATAAAGGTGACACGTTTTCTCACCCTTACTCTCTATCTCAATTGGGGAGGATTTCATCCGTAGTGTCTTAAAACTTATCTAAGTGTACATGTGATAGATGAGCTGGCATGATATCAAATGACTAGTAGTTCAATGTACAATAACCTAATATTTATTGATTGATTTATCTATCAATCTTGTTTATTAATTGATTTATCTATCAATCTTGTTTATTCCTTTACTTTTTACATACACAGTAAAAATCTTCACAGATTCTATAAGACGATGAAAAAGCAATTCCCGATTCATACAGTGCACGTGCGCGCACCTTCTTAAACACATCCAAACCGTTCCGGTTCACCTAAATTGTGAGATAATTAACACATCGGCTACGACTTCTTTTGATGGCAGTACCTGTATTTATCAATTTATTTATTATATATTTATTTTTGAATCAGGAGAACTGATTTTGTTTAAATGCGAATGAATATATTCTAATCATAGAGACGTTTTCAAACGACAATTTGCGCGAGATATATCGTACAACGAGACTAATATAATACCTGTAACTGACCGAGATATATGACAGGTAGGCAACGAGACTAATGAAATATATTACCTGTAATACCGAGATCGGGTTATCTCAGTCGAGGGCTAAATTGTAAGATTCTGTAACATTGTCCCAACCGAGGCGTAAACCGAGGCTAGGATGTTACTGAATCTTATCCCGAGACTGAGATAACCCAATGTCAGTCAGTTACAGGTTCAAGTATTACATTTTTTTCTCGCACCTTATAGTGTGAACAACTATTCAATTTTGATAACACTGCTACATGTAGCATCAAGTCTGGGGCCCCACCTTAATTTGAATGATTCCACTTAAAAAAGAAGTCCGTCTTTACAAGGAGGAAACGCGTTTTACAGTATAGATTATATTTTTTCTACAACATCAGACATCTAACAACATAATATACATTAGAACCATACAAATAATGACAAAACAGAATGAGTATTATGCAGATTGTCGTTTTTGAGCCGTTTACTCGCGGATGAATACGTCGCCGTGTAAAATTCTGCGAAATGTCACGTAGTGGTAAATCGGACGAGATAGAAAAGAATTAGCATGGCGTATGACGTGAGATATCTCTGCCCGAGTTGCGAAAAAACCTTGACCCGACAGCCTTACAGAATTAGTTATAATTAAGGCCTCATAAATAATAGCGACACTCTGGTCCAAACATGGAATTGGACCGTACAACTTATTTTACAACATTCATGAAACAGTTTTTACAACTAATATTAACCACTCTTGTTAGTACGGATGGAAGCGTGTGTGGGGTCTTGTTGAAAGGTTGTTGCGCTATCCACTGCGCCACCGATATATACAAGTGGAGATTGACCGGAAGTACTGCGCAACAACTAAAGCCTGTGTGTATTTGGAAGGCTCTTACCTGCGGTTCCTCAGGTCCTATAAGACACACTCTGGTATTGTGTTGTAGGGAGGCATGGCGGGCTGCAGCTGATCCGATCAGTCCTGCTCCAATCACGCACAGGTCGTACATGTCCAGTTAAAATAGTCCTTATGTGTTCCCAGGTTATACCAATCGACAACAGTATACCTACCAAAATAATGCGATGGCACGCACCGTGCGCTGCAATTGCATCAGTGTGTGGAAATCCGGTAATCTTATCTGAAAGTTAAACACATTGCATTATCAAACAATAGGGCGATGAATGTTATCTTACAGTCCCTGTATCACAACACTACCACAGGACTGTAGTATGACCCTTGCCTCAATAAAGTACACCTGGTAGGTCGGGAGAAAGAATATACCTGCTGTAAACCACTGCATGAAGTAGGAGGCAGTAAATGTTCTGATATCTCCTTATATGGCATGTCATTCATTACTTTTCATTCATATGGAAATAAAGTAGTGACGCCATTGTTGTTGTTGTCTGTAATTTCCCCCGCTACCTAATCGGGGCACCTCGATGTGGTTTTCTGTCGAGTAGTATATGTCGCTGGGGTACTTTTTGGCGTTCCTGTATATTTATATTTATGTCACATGGAAAATCCCATTACCGTAATGATAATCATCACCCTATTTATAAATGCATCGCAGTATATATGTACACAGTTTAGTTGCATCTAGTGGCGGTGAGGTTAACAGCACTACACACTATATCATATACACACCGATAAGTACAACTAGTAGTCTAACCATTCTACCATAATACCTCAAACAAATTGCAAAAGAAAGAAACACATTTGTAATAAGTTGATCTCGTAGGTATATATCACGTGTTAAAATTGACTAATATTCGTGTTTTTTGTATTAAATATTGCCTACTATTGATATGGCCTGTATGAGCCGCCGTATATATAAAGAGTGCTGTAAAGGGAGGTAATCATGCAGACGACGCATGTTTCATTCGCTGTCATCGTTGGTAAGTACACATAGTATATATCTAGTTATAAGTTATAGGTGGAGAGGTGGTAACGTCTAAGGTATAACGTTATATACAAGCTATTGCTGATAGATCAATCATATCTATCTATATCTAAGGTAAAGTTCCGTTATTGAGTATGCGTAAAACTAGCCCATTCAGGCAAAGACACTGGAATTCTTGATGCTGTTCCAACTCAATTCATAAGTCTAATAATCTGCATCTTTCTCGATGTAATTTGTATATCATCACCCGGGAATGTCTTCGTATATGAAACAGTGAGTTTTTGGAGTTCCCTATCAATTCTGTTATATCTAAGTGGCTGCAGTCCAGTATTAACTGAAGTGTGTGGCCGCAATCAGCAGGTATGGCTAGGGCTGCATCTGGGAAGACCTAACAGAGTTTTGATAGGAGAAAAGTATTCCAACCTACATGCATCTAGTGCTTGGCATTTGACAATAAAGTGTACTCCATTTTCAGGTTCTGCTTTACAAAGTAAGCATGTTGGAGGTACTGAGTGTTGTTTAAATTTATGTTTGTAAGTTTGCAAAGTGTAGGAGCCTAGCAACAATCTGGCCTTGACGATCGCCTCAGTTGTCTCCCTTGGACTGCCATCTGTTGTATCCCAAACTGAGTGTGGGCGAACTCAATGGTTTATTTGGGATGTGGAGGTAGCGTAAGGACGGTTTCTGCACTCGTTCGTCCTGCCATACTTCCAGCCAGTATTTGTTTAAGGTATCCTGTATCATATTTTTCCATTGTTGCTTTGTTGGCGGGTTGCTGAGTGAATTGTATATTGTTGGAAGGTTATATTTCAGTAACATCCTTCTCATGTGTAGAAACTAACTGTGACTAGTTCCATCCTTTATTGCAAATTGACGTAGTGCCAGTAAGTGTTCCAGTGTGGTTTTCCTTCTAGCAATACTTCCTAAGGTACTTAGTGAGGTTTTCTCTATTGTGGTAGTGATCGGGGACGCCCCTAGCAGAATTATGTACCGGCAACTGAGCATTAGCCTTGTAGGAATTTTAGGCGACGAAGTCTGTCTCGTTCATATGTCTCTAGTGCCCTTGCGTCTTTCAAAGAGAGCTTTTAAATCCATAGTTCATATGTCATTCTAGGGCGGGCAAATGTACAGTACATTTGATGCGAAATTTGGGGTTTCAATCCATTTCTTCCATGTAGCCCCGCACCCATCATGGCATACACAGCTTTTCTTCCTATCTGTATACGGCCCTGTATGTCTATTGCGCGATAATTGTGTTTCTGTATACCAAGATGTATAGTCGCATCAGTTTCCTTTATGTCTGCCGTGCCTAGTTTCCACAGGTGGCTGGGTCTAACTTTTGAGGCATTATATAGGACGATGTTACTCTTGCTTTCGTTGATACTAAATCTTTTCTTCTGTGTATGGTAGTTGATAATATCCTAATTTGTCTGCATTTCCACAGGGTTGTCGTGCACTAAGGAGATTTCGTCTGCAACTGTTGGGGCGCCGATAAATATGTTCCCTATGTAGGCTCCAAGCCCGTTGTCTCTAATATGATTCAGGATGTCATTGCTGAAGGTTTTGTATATGATTGGAGAACGTTTGGCGCCTTGCCTAATACCTTGATTCACTTTAAGCGTTGGGCCAAGTCGTCCCTCATATTTTGCGGCGGAGTAGAATTCTGTTTGCAACTCTTTGATCAAGCCCCATAGTTCCTGTTGCACGCCAGCCTGATACAGTGTCCGCAGTAGTCCATCATGCCAAACGACATCAAAAGCCCTGGTTGCATCAAGCGTGGTCAGTGCTAACGGCTTGTTGAAATCAAAGGCCTCATTGATGCATTCTTCTACTAACAAACAAGCATTTAGTGGCGAGGTTCCTTCTGTGAATCCCCTCTGTAGTTGGTTCTGAAGTGTGTCAATGTAGTTTTTAACAGGGTGGATATTACTGCCTCTAAGAGTTTGCTCAATATGGAAGTTACTGTTATCCCACGATAGTTCCCAGCTAACGATATATCTTTACCTTTCTTTAGCACTGGAGTAATAATCCCAGTCTTCATTACTACTGGTATAATGCGTGTCTTTACTATGGTGTTGATAAAATCTGTTAGAATAGTTATGAGCTTATTCCCACCGAGTTTAAGATGCTCCGCAGTTAAGCTTTGGCAGTCTGGAGCCTTCTTGTTGTTTAGTTTCTTAATTGCTACTGTAACATCTTCTGGGGTGAATGAAATAGGGTCAGCTTGAGGCTCCCCCTCCCAAGCCTTCTTTAGAGCAACTAGTTTCGTTTCTAGTGCTTTATGTGCGTCGTCAAAGCAGTCCATGTCCTTGGGCGTAGCCAGACTCGCAAAGTGTGAAGTCTACTCCTGTAGAATATCCTCGTCCCCACATATAGGGACTCCATCGAAATGTATGGTGCTGACTTTACCTACTTGGGGCGACCTCTGTTTGTTAATTATATGGTAGAATAACGTGCTTGGGGCATTTGTGTTTCCCAGCCTGGACTCAGGCATCTTTGCGGAGTGGGTAGTTGAGGGTGATGTGATTGATGAGCCTCTGGTATATCTTGTACCTCCTTCCCTGGACTCTGGTACGTTGATAACCGTTGACGTATTGTTTGGGCCGGGGAAGTTGGACTCTTCCTCACTAGACTCCTGCATATCTGTATTGGGGGGTCGAGATGATGCCGTAGGCTGTGGGGTTGTCTTGCTTGAACCTCCTGCCTTGGCGTTTGACATGTTCCTTTGTGGCCACACCTAAAAAAAATGCTGCGAGTCTCTTTGCCCTTATCGGTCTCGTTCTGTGTATGCTGTGTCGAACCACTACCTGTAATACCTGTATGTGAAGTCTGCATGCTACCAAGTTTCGTTTCCAACATGTCCATTCTAATCTTTAGGAGTTTCATTTCCATTACACGTTGTCTTTCCATTACTGTATGCGCCAAAGATGGCAAACATTTGTTGTCTATTATCGGGCTACTATCATGTTCTGTAGGTATAGGCATGGTGGGAAGTTCAGTGTCTGTGAATGTTCGTAATGTGGCTTCTAGTTCCTTATTCCTGTCTTCCAGCTTAAAATTTGAGTTCTACATGCTGATTTTTGCTGGTCTTTTTCATTTATATTAAAATGTTCTGTTTTATATTCCTTTTAGGTTTGACTACTTGGGTGGTTTCCTTTGTATGTGTAGCAGTATTTTTGGTTGAATGTACATCCTCTATATCTTGTATAACTGGAGTAGGAGAGAGACCGGCCTCCTTGCTGTTAGGGACTGTGTCCGCGTTACGATGCTGGACTGTGTCGTCCTGTAGAGACTGGACTCCAGATTGGTATCATGGACAGAGCAGTCCAGGATGGGATCCATCTCGTGATCCAGCTCTGGGACATCATGGATGAATGTCTGTTCCCTATCGGAATTAATAGGTTTTAAGTCATGATCTAGATCGATAACTTCGTCTGACCGGGGCAAGTCTTGCACTGCTTCCAGACTGCATGTAATGTTTTCTGAATACTCTGTATCTGTGTTAGGTGTAGATGCTGAGAGGTAATTGCTGCTGCTATCTTGGCTGCTTGGTTCTGGTTTTTCGCCATTCCTCCTCGTATTATTTGTTTCAAAACTTTATCAATGTAGTCTTGACAAGGGTTGTTTGAAAGGGCCTCTGAGATCTGTTTGTGATCCTATGGGTGCACTTGCCCCATTGACCATCATGGTAGATGTTGTGTGATAGAGCATTATAGTAAACCTACAGTAAGTTTCCCCTTCTTTTTACACGCCCGATTTCTGGCCTTACTCTTGGTTTCCACTATTGCACCACTTCTCCCCTGGACCTCTGTTACATAGATAGCATATGGATATGAGTAGGTGAGATATCACCTCGGCTTTGTACAACTCATACAGCTCTTGGGATCTTCTCCCAATCACAGCCGGCTAGCTTTTTTTCGATTGCCTTGTCGGCGTTGAGTGTGTACGGTTTGGGGTTCCCACTTCTAATGTTGCCACGTCTACTGTGGTCTATCTGCCTTTGGGGACTGTTGATCTCTGCAGGTTAGTTGGATGTAGCCTGGGCTGACCTCCTCCTTGGCCCATCTACATGTATGTTAGGAGTTAGTCGCAACGGAGGCCTGAACTGACGTAGGCACCTACGTACTGTGCCTAGGTGCCTAGCTGTTGTGTAATTTAGTTGTTGGGGCATCTTATCCGCACTTGTTATATATAATTGCAATATGTACAGCTAATGTAGTAATAAGATGTACAAGAGGCCCAGGTATTATATTTTTCAATTTATTTCTCGGTACCATACAGGTTTATCACAGGAGTACAATAAACAAAGTTATAAGAAGAACTACATATAAATCTGTTTTGGTGGGAAAGACACCAAGAAAATGAGTTTTCATGTTATGTCCCAAGTTTCCTCTATTTCCCCTATTGGGCCTCACATGCACCTTTTTATACAAATTAAATAAATTGAGGTTTTTTTCCCTAAACATGCTTCAGACCACATTTGGTTTAAATCCCTTCATTTGTACAGAAGGGCAATTTTTTTCCTCTATTTCCCCTAATGAGCCCCACCCATCTGCCCCAAAGAAGGGGGGCCACACACCTCAGTTTATACAAAATTGATTCTTTTGTCCCTAAGCATGCTTCATTTGGTTTAAATCCCTTCACTTGAATAGTAGGAGTTCACCTGGACTTCTCTGTCTGACTGGTCGAAAGACACATAAACATACACAGGATATTTATTTAAAAGTTCGTCAAAAGTGTATCCCGCAAATTTACTAATTCTAATTCGCCGCAGTCTAACAAACAATCAATAGGCGACTGCGTCTTCAAAAGTACTCTTTCAATTAGTGCAAAATAGTTCGCAATCAGGTGGAGCAATCCACATTTTGGAAACAGTTTTGCAAATTCCAATAAAAGAAGGATGACATTTTGAAAAGTACCAGATCACTGAAGGTGTCATTTCATGATGAAGATGTTTGAACCTAGAAAAATAAGACGAATGATTTAAACGAGTTTTCCAGTCTTCTGATTCTTTACAAAGAAGAACATCTTTAACTAGATGGTCCAACGTAACTTTGGAGGAAAATTACCCGACTTAAAAAATTCATTTAAAAAGTCATTGAAGTTGTACTTATACAGTATGTCATTTACATCAACAATATAACCCTTTTTAGCTTTATTTACACCAAGGCGATTTTGATACAATCGCAATAAAAACAGCTGTTTAGATGTACAATTAGTTTTGGTTCTACATAATGCCGCAAAAAAAGCGAAGCTTACATTGATCTACATGTAAATGAAGCGATGATAAACCAAGCATACCTAATGCGATGTCAGATCTGGTCCTCAGTGGGAAATTTTTAATTAGTTTGGCACACAAGTGATGTACTGATTCCAGACGACGCCAATCTGAGTTTGTAAGTAAGTACCACAACTCACAGCCAAACATGCTTCGAGGTAGAACGATAGAGAGGTATAGTTTCACTCCTATTAAAGGGTTGATGCTGGGGCCGAATAGATTACAATTCAAAAGAGCAAAACATTGACCACGTAGTTTGTGGATAACTTCATCGACATCAGGGTTAAAACTTATTTATACTAAACCCAACATTTGTACATTCAGTGACGTCACTGTCGCCTAAGTGCCACCTACGGTTCGACTGTGAGTGGTTACTAGTTCGTTCGTTAAAAACAATAATTACTGATTTGGATGGGTTGTATCTAAACCTCCATTTACAGCTATACTTATAACATATATGCATGAGCAAATCTAAATTGTGTTTAGAAAAAGCAAGAAGACATATATCGTCTGCCTGTGTTGGGCAAGTAATGTTGATATCACAGATACTCAAGGAATATTGAGAATCACAAAGATCATTCAAGAGATCATTAATATAAACAGAGTATAACCAAGGGGAGATAATACTACCCTAACGGGTTCCCTGGCATATCTTGAACATTTTCGATACAAAGTTTTGATGAATAATAACACTAAACATATCTTTATACAAGGACATAATTACACATAAATATTTCCGACTGAAACCCAAACGTGCGAGTTTGAGAAACAGACCGTCATGCCACACACAGTCAAAAGTTTTTGAAGCGTCTAAGAAACATGTAAACAAATTGCTATCATATTCACTGGCATACTCAATGGCTTCATGCACAATATATGAAGTCATGGTACTACTAACTTGTTTTTGGAATCCATGTTTTAATGGATTCACACAAAAAAGTTCTGAATTTTCTAATCTTGTCAGTAACAGTTTTTCATAAACTTTTAATATGACTGATTAAAGCGAGATTGCTCTATAGCTATTTGGGTCATTCTTAGGTTTGATATGACCTTTATATAATGTGCATATCAAGCCTTGTTTAAGAAAAGTTGGTACATATTCTAATTTTGCAAAAGCATTTAACAATGTGCATAAGCATTTATACAGAGAGTCGCAGGCATATATAAGGTTTTCATAAACAAGTGAATCTACACCGGGTGCCTTTCCATGAGGAAGACTTTTACAACAACATTTAATTTCCTCAACCGTAAAAACTATCGCAGCTGAATCTTCCAATGGACCATTACCTTGCAGAAAATTTGAAAGTTCAGATTTTACAAAATCACTGTCACAAACACTATCATCTGAGTGAGAGTAATTTTCAGCAAAGTACTCCCCCAGCGCAACGCTAAATCCGACGGATCTCTAACAGTTAAATTATCAAACACCATTTCAGCTCCGGCAGATCCAGTGGACACTCTTTTAGACCGGGCTTTAATTAGGGACCAAAATGAATTTAAATTTAAATCTGCTGCGTCCTCAATATCTAAGTTCAGATTCGAAAGGTGGTCCTTTGATAATTGGCGGTGCTTTTGGCGAAACTCACGTTCTGCGTCCTTATACATCCGGAAAGAATGGGAATCGGGATCACGAGGCCGACCTTTGTTATCCCAAATACACCTTAACCTCCACATCTCATGGTGTAGCCCTTTAACTTCACCCTCCCAGTAAGGCTTTAGGAATTTCCGGAACTTCCGCTTTTGAAGGGAAGCTAAAGAGACCTCCTGTAAACATTTGATCAAACGATCATTAAAAATGTCAATGTCGGAGGATGCTTTTAACTCGAGAGAGTTAAGGTTTGACTTCACAATAAAACTATTAAGGTTCTCGTTATAAAGTGCTGTACCTGCGGAGGCGGAGCCATCAGGTGAAGTCCATTTAAAAGTGATGCGTTCCATTTGAGGACTGTCAACTTGGGACACGGTAGCAAAGGAGATATCACAGAAGATAGGTCTGTGATTTGAGACGTCTAAGTAATCCTGACCGCCAACATGACAGTTCGAGATAAGATCAAGTTTGGAAGAGTCAACAATCACATGATCAATAAGCGACGAGGCGCCATAATCGGAGTGCACGTAAGTATGCAACGGACCGGAACAAATGAACGATGTCGTTAAAGCACACAACTGGTGACGATCCAGGCAACGTTGAAGGCGAGCACCTCTGTTGTTTTGATAGTCGTCTGGTAGGCGAGGACCACTAAGGCGAGCGTTGAAGTCTCCCATGATAATTATTGATCATTGAAGAGAAAAAGACTCGCACAGAACGTCTATCTTGTCGATGTACTGGTTAAAAGCTTCAGAACCATAGCTCGTATTGGGTAGATATACTTGTATAACATGCCACACACCGGAATTAGAAACAAGCTTTAGGATAGTGATGTGGTCATCGTCTGAATCAACAACAGTTATGCGGTTCGACAAGGTTCTTTTCTATAGAAGGACTACACCTCCTTTCCACGTTCTGTGGTCAGATAAGGCATGTGTTGAAAAATCACAAATGGCGAAATAGTCGTAATCAGAATGAATGCTTTGTAACATGTGAACATTTTCTTCGAATAGCCTCAAAACTCTGTAGAGCGTGACGCCTGAGCGGCAAGCCCAGGTGAGCTATTCACGGTTCGTGCACATATATATATATATTATATAGCGCATAGTGATGAAATATACAAAGGTCAAAAAGTTCACAAATTCAGCATCAAACACGTTTCAGAGAGAATATCATGAGTGTAGGTAATGAGACCTACCTCTATACCAATCTTCATCTTCAGAAAACGTCTATGAAACACACAGAATATCCAGGTATTTACTAACCGTTAAGTAAGAGAACTGCCCACTGACGCCATCTTGTTTTCTTTTAAAAATCCTAAGCATGTACTACGTACTAACTGAATAACTTACTGTATAGGTATATCTCTGCCAATGATATCCGATACCAGAGACTCCGCCCGGGACCTGTCCCTGTATAGCTGTAAGGCTGTCTAGAACTGTGTCTAGTGACTGCCGGAGTGATGGTAGCAGAATGCAGACCTATGACAAAAGGGGTAAAAACATCCACTGTTTAAAAAAGGTAAAAGCTTTAGTTAAGGATTAGTTAATGGATAAATACCATACGTTTTACAGTGAAGTAGGTAAGCACCTATGACTACAAAATACTAATCGCTTTAACTATTGTATGCTAAAATAAGTAAAACCTAGTATACACTAGTATAAAATGGGGGATAAAAACAAGTGAGCGACTGGTATATCGGCACTATATGTAGTATATTGTGTAGCCTATTTAAGTAGTGGTATTTTAAGAGTATTAAACGGTCCATGCAGTCCATGNTTTATATCCGACTAGAAATACAAAATCACTACACGTATTAAAAACTAAAAGCTAAAAGTGCGTGCTATACATGGGTGTGCGACTATATTGTTTATATATATACAGCTGTGTACATTTAATATGAAATAGGCACTGCCTATAAGCGAGCTCACATAGTTCAGTAACCTTTGTGATGATAGTGTAGATTTCGGGCGCCGCAACAAAACGAACAGAACCCTCCTTAGGACATACGTGCACTGAATATTCTTCCATGAAAATGAAATGAATGGTAGTTTAAACAAATGGTATTTTCATTAAGAAAACCTGTCAGATATTCCATGTAGGCCTTTTAGTTGTTACTAATTTACTATTATTGTAACACCCTTGTCAATGTATCGCCTTATCCATTTAGGGCAAACTTTTCTCAATAAAAAATGAAAGAAATAGGATCTACTGTGCATAGAAAATATTTATTAACAAGGCAAAGTATTGCAAGGCAACCCATGGCCACCGATAAGAATTTCTATACACAAACAGTACACTTTTGTCAGGAAGCATATATATAGGTCAAGTGAGGTCATAGTGACCTACTTCACTACACCATCCCAAGATATCTCTTGTTCAACAAATCTGGTTACTCCAGGTGAAATAGCATAGAAGATATGCCCCGTACAAATATTTACAAACAGTAAAGGTCAAGTCATACGTCACAGTGACCTAAATCTTGCACTCTGCACTCCTCCATCCCAAAATGATATTGGACATCAAATCTGGTTACTCCATGTGAAATAGTAGAGAAGATATGCCCTGGACCAACATCTTTTTCAAAAGTTAAAGTCAAAGCATAGGACACAGTTAGGTCAAAGTGACCTTTTTCTTGCACTCTTCACTCCACATTCAAAAGATGTCCTTGTACACTAAATCTGGTTACTCCTGGTGAAATAGTAAAGCAGATATGCCCCAGTCCAACAAAGTTAATGTCAAATGTCAAATCATATAGGACACAGTGAGGTCAAAGTGACCTTCTTGCACTCTTCACTCTGCCATCAAAAGATGTCCTTGTACACCAATATCTGGTTACTCCAGGTGAAATAGTATAGAAGATATGTCCCTGACAAACTTCTCGGACGGACGGACGGACAGACGGACGAAGTGCAAACTTATATTCCTTCGGGAACCCTTCGCGGACTAGAAAATAAAAAAACAATGTACTTTTTTTCAGTTCATGAACACTTACATGTTTGTCTTAATTGCAAAGCCCAATGCCCCAGGCTAGTAAAAATGTCAATGTTTACTTTGAANAGACGGACGAAGTGCAAACTTATATTCCTTCGAGAACACTTCGCGGACTAGAAAATAAAAAACAATGTACTTTTTTTCAGTTCATGAACATCTACATGTTTGTCTTAATTGCAAAGCCCAATGCCCCAGGCTAGTAAAAATGTCAATGTTTACTTTGAAACATAAGTTTGGCTTGTATTTGTTTTTTTCGAAACAACCTTCAAACTATAGTTCACTAATTACTATATTGTATATCTCGGCCATGTATAACCCCTTGAAAGGCCTAGCATGATTGTATTCCTGGGTGGTAACAGACCTGGGGAAAACTTTGGTAGTTGTCTATGGATTGCCAGTTGGTGTCTTTCATTATAGGACACTAATTTCAACCATTTCAATGTTTTAAGGTCACCATGCTGGAGTGACAGGACCCTAGGAGCAATCACAGTTAGTAGTGCGTGTTAATATTTTCATAACCTGCAAAGAGTATGGTAATTTCTAAGTACACACAGAAAAACAATAACGACAATGACAAGTTTTTTTTCTCGCAAACTGGTTACAGTGTAGAGATTAAAAGGTTAATTCCAACACAAGGACTTCTCAATGTTTTCTTTTTACACATATATATATAGAACAATTTACATATATATATATAGAACAATTTACATATATATATACAGAACAATTTACATATATATATAGAACAATTTACATATATATATAGAACAATTTACATATAAATCATGGTGTTAATGGACAGTGTTAATTCGCACAATTATGTGCTTAAGAAATTTTAGAAGTGAAATTAATTCTTCATTATTGACATAATTAGATAATGTGTTGAACTTGAAAGTACTAGGATTTTCAAAATAATATCTCGACATAAATTTTCTTCTGTTTTGCACTATCTGGTTATCAGTACATTTAAACAAATAATGATATTCGTCTCCAATTTCATTCAGGTCGCAAAGAATACATTTTCTATTAACTTTCTGTTGGTATGTTATTCCATCTAACACATTCAATCAGGAAATTAGCATTACAAATTCTAAATTTGCTCGTCATGGAGGGAGATCTAGCAGGTATTTTTTCTAATACAAAGTCATTTTTAAAAAATTCTGTAATTGGTCCCTTTAGGTGAATTGAAAATATCGCTTCTCCAATTATTAATGTATTTATCTTTGAGTGTATGGAAAAAAGTATTTTTCAACTATTGGGTACTTTGGAATTCTTGACTTTCAAATATATGTATTAAATTACATTCATCAAGGATATTTTTAATACAATTCGACCATTGAGTATTATAGTTTATAATTATCTTATACATTTTATTACTTAATTTATTAGGTATTGGTTCTAACAATTTGGCCCAAAATCCAATCATTTTAATTGTGATATTTATACTCAGAGGAAATCTTCCTAGTTCTCCATAAATCATGAAATTGGGTGTCGATGTTTTTACCTAAAAAATATGTTTACAGAATTTCAAATGTAAACGTTCTAAAAGTTTGTAATCACAAAAACCCAAGACTTCACAACCATACAACATGACAGGCTTGATAGCTTTATCAAAAATATCTAATTTACAGTCAATTGATAGGTTATGGTCTCTGCATTTAGCAATAGCACCATTGCAATGCCTGTAAAGAACACGGTAATTTCTAAGTACACACATACAAACAATAACGAACTGATGATGTTACAACATCTCTCATTTACAAGCTTTAAATTAGCTCAAATCAATATTTTAAAAGTAATTACATTATTCCCATTTTGTAACTCTAAACCAGCATTCAATTTCTCAATATTCCAATATTGGAGAAGCAATGGCTGCAATATCCATTCCTTTTGAATAACTTAAGGATAAAACAATTTAATCATTTACATGTACATTGTAATGTAAGATAACATTATATCGTGAACATATTTTGAACCTAAAGAATGATAGCACTGTACCAGTATCTTCATAATCCAGATGCTGCAATAGATATAAATAGGACCATTGCAATTACAACACAGAAGTGATAAATATACAACAGTGATCTCACTAAGTTATACAAGTGATACATGGACCTGAGTTGTAATGCAACTATGTTATTTGTTGTAGTGATGTAAAAATCAAACAAAAACAACAAAAAAGTTCATATAATCCAAAAAAGGTTTTTTGAATTCCTTGAGAGGGATTCATGTTGGGAGTGACCAACATATATTATTGATATATTCTACCCCGTCTGTGATGTAACGACGGTTTTCATTGGTTAAAAAGAGTGCATTATTGAGCGATATACCATGCGAGTGCCAATAACCGATGCCAATAACCAATGCACGTGAAATAGTGTGCACGCATGCTGTTCTAACAACCTCCCCGTATTTTATCATGAATTAACAAAAATAGCATAACTGTCAGGCGGGATCAAAATGTTTGACAGGCCTGCCATTCAAAAGATTACACGAATCTATAGACCTAAAGTGTGTGGGTCCGTGCAGTGAAAATGTTTTATTAATTATTGACATTTAAAATGTACAGGTCTGAAGACAA
>NW_018408715.1:0-21663 GCF_002113885.1 Mizuhopecten yessoensis
TATTTGTTATACGTATAGATTTGTTATGAACAAGGAATCAATTTTAACTACGCTTGCTGGCCAATGGATAATATCTTATATTACGCTAACGTGCATTCTACTTCATCATTACTAACCTTCCCGATACGGTCGCACTTGTCCGTCATAGAGGGCTTGGTATGTTAAATCGTCTTACTGCAATGTTAACAGTTTGGACTCACACATAACCTTAAACATGTATTCGCTGTAATTCGTTTAAGATACCATTCCGCACTACAATTACATGTTAGCATGATCTCTATAACAACACGAGACGAAGGCCTTTTTCAATCAGTCATCAAAAACAATTTTNATTTTTTTTCATTTCGTAATTTAGGTTGGACAGACTATTGAGTTATACTGATATGGTCTCAGTAGAATTATTATGTGTCGCCTTTAATGGGTAATGTAATCATCATTTGTATTCTTAAACACCAATACATATACATATATCTATTTAAACAGTTATAATGCAGATTTTTATTGTATGTGTCTAGAAATGGACCAATACCTAGGATTTAAATGTCATCATATTTGTAATAGTATAAGCATATTGAATATAACACAAGCAGAAATAAAATCACAACTTCCTTATGTGATATTTNGTGACACTCTACAGCGGACTGACCAATCAGAAATAAGCTTTCAAAAGACGGTAATTTGGCCCAAACAATAAAAGCGCGTGCTCGATCTGTTTGTTGACGAGGCAGACATTGTTGATCGTTCATTAATGTCCTGTTATTTCCAATTTTGTTGACGTGTAAAATGCATGTCGTAGCTACGACACTGTTTTATTTGGTCTGTCAGACTTCTGAAAATGCAAATTTTGTTGATCATTAACGGGGCTGTTAGACCCATGACNAAAAAAATGGTACACGACCAGATGCTCTGAACCTTCGGATCGCAAAAAAATATGTATTGTCGAGAATTTTGAGTATGCTTTGTATAACGTAATACACGTTGTTGAAGCAAACGGACAATAAAGCGTTTGGCAGTGAATCTTGGAGAAAATCTATGTTTTNAAATTCAGTTATCTCCTGTGATAGGGAAAAATGTGTGTCAACACCAATACATGCGACAATATCATCATTAAAACAAGCCAATCGCATGCCCATGTATATGTAGCTTTAAATGACAAAATTTCACAATTTATCAAAACTAAAAATGAAAATAAATAAACCAAAATGAAGAAAATGAAACTGAGAATTGTATGATGCATGTAGTCTTCTTCTGTAATTATCGTGCATATATCATATACTATACAGTTCATAATAGTGTTGAATTTATAAATGTATGTTGATTTCAAGATGAACGTGTCAATTTTAGACAAAAACATGCGTATCCATAATTTTTGAAAATTTTGTTGTTATCAGATTTTAGACAAATGATATACAAATGTCCTGTGTGCATAACCCTGTAAGCACAATGTCAGATTTGACTGTAACATAGTATAGAACTTCCAGCGTTCCGTACAGTGCCCATACCTTAACGTACATTTGTGGGATCGCACAACCTTATACAATGTACGGTGTGCTCACCAAGTGCGATTAATACAAATCTAGACGACTATTTCTTACGCACATTTGTGCGCACGATGGACGAATCTTATGCGATAACAATCTTGGTTGGTGTAAATTGAGGAATTGCTTAGCAATATATACGGTTTTGTGTTTAAACATATAAACAGCAAGTGTGTTGCTATAGTCTAGCTACATAGATATGACTATCTTCATATTATAATATTTTCTTAAATTTATAAACGCTGTTTTCTGTGTTTTTTAAACGACCCAAATCGACACAAAAAATTACAACACAAATGTACATGTTCCCACATACAGGTAAACCTCGCCACTTTGTACATGTACCTGGACCGTAGTTTTCTTACTAGGGGTACTTGTGTAACTCGTCATACGAGCCTTCCGGAATTTTTTTTCATTTCGTAATTTAGGTTGGACAGACTATTGAGTTATACTGATATGGTCTCAGTAGAATTATTATGTGTCGCCTTTAATGGGTAATGTAATCATCATTTGTATTCTTAAACACCAATACATATACATATATCTATTTAAACAGTAATAATGCAGATTTTTATTGTATGTGTCTAGAAATGGACCAATACCTAGGATTTAAATGTCATCATATTTGTAATAGTATAAGCATATTGAATATAACACAAGCAGAAATAAAATCACAACTTCCTTATGTGATATTTAATTGAATCTTAGAACTTGCCGCGATCAATGTTTGGGCTAATTCAATTTCAAATCCCACTTTACAAATGTCACTATTATACAAAAATATACGTTGATCATATTTAGTTTGTTATCTAGGTACCTTCACTCAAAAAAGCAGACTCATCAAGGACCTGTCAAATCCGACTCTCTTGTTTAATCCGTAACATCGTTCACATTTGAAAACGCAGACCTGAAAATGGTAGACCTAATTGGTTCCTTTTAAATAAAGGTTTTACAACAGTTTTCTCATCAAAAAATGGTACACGACCAGATGCTCTGAACCTTCGAATCGCAAAAAAATATGTATTGTCGAGAATTTTGAGTATGCTTTGTATAACGTAATACACGTTGTTGAAGCAAACGGACAATAAAGCGTTTGGCAGTGAATCTTGGAGAAAATCTATGTTTTTGTCACATCTTAACCCATTTTGTCTATGACTCTCCTGATTTTTGAGAACATTTATCGCCCCTTACCAACTCCGTACAAGACATGTTGTCGCCTCTTCGCCACATAGATGGAGTGACCGGATACATAATGTAGGCAATTTGTCAAATGAAGGAAATAGTCTAACATATGAATGTTCTTTGTTCACTACTCGCAGTGTAATCGTTAATATAGAACTCGATGTTACAATTGCCCAATTGAATAAAATGTTACGTTTTAAGACGTTCGAATCAACTCTATCTGTATAATGAATAACTAAAGCTGTTACTTGTTAACTTTGGACACTGTCTTGTAACACGTAATTACAGAGGATCTAAATACAATCCATAAACTATAGCTACCAGGGCTTTTCTTGAGGGGTCCAAAGTGACGAGAGACATTTATTCTCTATTGGCATGCGAATGTCTTCGGGGGAATAGCCAAGGCAAAGGACAAACGAAATCACTGTCAATTGTACTGACTTTTAGAGTCATTTGCATGTTTCTAGAATGCAAAATGTGTAACGCATTAAAACATTTTAAAAGTTCATAATGTTTAAGAGATTTTATATATACCTCACATCTCGCTCTGTATACTGAAGTGATGAGTGTTACAATTGAAATATTAATGGACAAAAAGTATAATAATATACGTTAAGAGGTAAATATCACCGTGAATAGTATATCATTATTAATGTTTAGATTTGATAGACATTAATACCACAGATAACAGTAGAAAGCACGAGGGATCGTCTGTACACAAACATGAGAGACTTCAAAATTATAATTGCGCAACACTCTGTACTAACCTCAATTTGATGTCATCTGAATGCATTTAGCTTGCTGACCATGAAACCTGATAATAATGGCAATAATCCAATATTGAATCAAGTGACCGTCATTGACAAAAGATAATGAAATAAACAAGTACAAAATACCTCCCGAATGATCTGTTTTCTTTTCTTCTTTCTTTTTTGCATCAACCATGACTTGTCAAAAGTATATCTCATAAGTGACTATTAATGATTTTGTTTTCAAAACACTCAAAAAAACTACCGATGACCGATATCTGTAATCAATTTTGTCTCTCGTTTCTTTCGGTCGTTAATCTCTTTCAAAAATGTAACCTCTAGTGGACATCATTGCAAAATGTGGTCAGTATTGTTTCAGCAGAAACAATTTTACCATTGTTATATAATGTATATGTTTAACCATGAGTGATAGTTGTGATTTCCCAATGCAATATTGAAAACAGAATATATGCAACTCAGTTAAATGATCAACCTAATAATGAAACAGGAATTTAGACGAGGGAAAGTGTATTTACTATTAATTGTCAATAAATCAAGAAAATATTATTCAATTCATATTATCATGATGCCATTGTTATTTTACAAAAAAAGTTTTTCGTTGATTTAAGATTATTTTACCACCATAACTCTAATGTTTACGCTGTGAAATTGCTACGATGCTATTGCTACGATGCTATTCAATAAATCGTCTAGGCGTTTTGAAAACAGGTACCCACACTGTTACTTAAAGTAGCAGACATTGTAACCAGAATATGGCTGGATACATATGCATTTATTATCTTCCGACAAACTCAATATTAGCTTACCATTATTCAGTAACACATTCTCTACCTATCTCTAGAGGTCTGGACGGAGGGAGGTAACTCTTGTAAAAAATACAATTTAAGTGATTTTATAGACTTAGAAAACAACAATAATTCCTCATTCCTCAATAGTTCCTCATTAAATGAGGCGTTGGAAATGTATTGGGTATTGACCTCAATCCATCAAAAGCAAAGCTTAATGAAGAAATAAGTAAAAAACAAATAAACAGAAAAACTCCAATATCATGGGTCAACGTCCCGACCAAGACTGAAATACACTGATTAAGTAATGAACACGATATTTAGCTTTGCTACAGCAGACAACAAACATGACGTTTCGTGGAAGGTCAATGGAATTGGTCTGATAATATATAAGGAGTGCTGTTTGTATTTTCTTTGGACCACATGCTACAATATTTGACTGTTAATGCGTGTTAATAACCTCCTCAAACCTGACAATATGTCGCTCCTTCTAATCTAGACTACGTAGAATATCAGTTAGCATGCTTTGTATAACCACACAAGAACGGAAAACCTGCTGTGAATCCCTAATTATCCAGGGGCATGAAAAATAGGTACTAACACCGTTATTTCTTACACTGTCATGGAGTTGACGAGAACCATTCTAAGAAACATTAAGGGTTAGGGTAACGACAAGGGTTAGGAATATAGGTTAATGGTTGGGAGATAGGGTTATAGGATTGTTGACGATTATTACGTCATAAGCAAGTGATCATAATAATTCAGGCATGTGGCATTTTCAAAGACGCCATATTTGTTTAGCGTTAAAATATCGGAAATTGTATCGATTACTGCTGTATTTGGAAATGTCATTGTAATGCATTAAAGCTATTTTATTTTGTATTAAAATGTGATGGTACAGTCAAATTTGCTCAAGCAACCATCTGTATTAAACGACCATCTGTTTTATACGACCCCTTTTCATTCCTCCTGATCGTTTTCACTATGTCATTTAACTGTGTTAAACGTCACCTGAATAACTCGACCAGCGACCACCCAATACTGACTCCAAAGATTATGTTAAACGACCACATTTGATGCATTTTATCGACCACGTTTGACGAAAATATACCAAACGGTCGTTGAAATAGCTGTAGTGACTCCATATTTGTGCAACCGTCACCACATTTGACGAAAGGCTTCTAAACGATCTTTTCACAAATTCCAGCTTACAAAATTGACAAGACCATTTCCAAACTTATGATAAATTCATTGATGTGCAAAAACAAATAAGTAATTTTTCTAACTACTGATATTGTTGATTTAACAGTGAATAAACGGATTGATACTTATCGCAGTTGAGCAAAACCATTTTGATTGCGCGAGTGTCGTGTAAGGCAACGTTATTTTAAACCCTACGATGTCCTCAATCTTTTTTTTTTTTTTTTTTTAAATATATTCCACACTCCAAGTTATTTTTTTATAATAGTTTATTTTTCAAAGATTTTACATAAATATGGCATATTCAAACACATACAAAACATCATCATCATCATCATCATCATCATTATTATCATCATCATCATCATCATCATCATCATCATCATCATCATCATCATCATCATCATCATCATCATCAATTTTTTACATTCCTTTTTTGCTATTAAAGAAAACAACAGATACTGACATACACAAAATCTACACAGACATAGACAGGCAGAGAGATAGAGAGACAGACACACAGACACACAGACAGACAGACAGAAAGATAGAGATGTCAGACTTTCCGAGTAACAATGTTTAGGCAAGTTCAACTACTTTTATCCATTTTCGCAAATTTGTCAAAAAGCTTTGTACTTCAGTGCACTCGCATAGGATATGAATAATTGTCTCCCTTTCCATAAAACATAAAACACACAGATGGTTATTTATTAGTCCAATATTAAATAATTTGAATTTGTTGTTAAGATGTAATGATTTATTCTAAATTGTAACCATTGTAACTTTGTGTTTTTTGTTACCCTGAATGGAACAGCATATTTTTTTTCCATGTTTCCTTATTATAATCAAAAACAGTTCCCCATTAAATTTGTCCTGTTACTGCGATATTATTTTGAATAAGAACTTTATAGAACTCCTGTGATCTTTTTTTTTTTTAATATAACTTCAAGATTTAATGGTTTGATTGGGTAACTCAACATCTTGTTGGGTACATTGTGATTCTTAATGTATTTCTTTATGCTCTTTATCACTCCTTGATACTGAAGATAATTTGTTATTGAACCATGAATAGTACAAAATTCATTGAAAGAGAAAAAGGAACAAGTTCTAATATCTTTAACTAAATCATTGATAAACTCAATCCCCTTATTGAACCAATTTCTATAGAAAATGTCATTATTACCAATAGTTATGTTTTTGTTATACCATATGGGTGTCTTAAATAAGGAATGATCCTCCTTTCTATACATTTCTACTTAAGTGCTTAGTCTATACCATGCCTATCGTTCCCAACAAAATTTTCTGATTCGCATGCAGATTTATCAGTTGGCCCCAGAGGGCCCAGACACAGGGTAGGATAGGGTTCTAAACAGATTTTATATTTGGTAATGATTATTACATATATGTACTACAGTAGTAGATTCACTAGATGGCCTGAAACATATTGATGCAAATAATTCTCTGAATCTTACATGCGTAGCCATAGATTCTGGTAAATAATCATTCTTCTTTTTTTCATATTGCAGAGCTCAGTCATCTCACTCATCTGATATATCTGGTGTGGAAAAAATGCACTCAGACTCGGAAGTTTATAATGGCAATATTCAATGGAGTAGCTATCAAAGCAAAAACCTACAAAAAATATTGATGTACAGGACTGCATTTTACACCAAAATACCATACATGAAGCTTGTAAGTGGGGCAACTTTAAAATGAAGAACGATGACAGACAATATTGAATAATACTTCCCTCGCTTCTCATTTATAATTATTATAACACATGAACAAATGGTTGTTTGAATGAAATAATGAATGTGTGATTGAACTTCAGCAATGAGATGGATGAATATATCATGTAAAAAACAAAATATGAATGAATGTATGAACTAATGATTGTCTGAGACTCGTAGTATGGTGTATGAGAGCCTTCCTGCGAGGGACATTTATTGTAAAGAAGCTGATACCAGGACCCCAACCCTGGCAGCTTTCAATTGTAAATTTAAATCTGGAACAATAAAAATTTGTAAAAAAAATGAAAGCATTTTGAGTTTCTCAGCTCCTTTCATATCAAGATTAGTAGACACAACAAAGAACTGACAATATTTGTCTAAAATTGAGACTTGTATACAGAGAGACTAGTAACTTGTTCTTTGCCTAAAATCCTCGTGGTGTGAGGTCATTTAAGACGAGAGGCCTTGGAAGGCCCAATATGCCAGTTATTTTATTCCAACTTTTATTGGTAACTACATAATGATAAAAGATGAAAGTATACAAATACATGTATACAGCAAGTTTGATTATAAATGTGACTTTGAAATTTAACCTGGTGACATTTTAACTGTGGCCATGTGATTCCTTGATGGATTCCAACCAAATCTGCTTCAACAAAATTGACTTCTGTAACCTTCACCTTTGGTCATGCAACCCCTTGTTCTATCTACATCTATAACATCCAAGTTTAGAGCCACGAGTCTTACAGTGATCCTGTTATTTTTAACAGACCTGTATTAATTTGTATTCGCATTTTTGATAACAAATTATTTTTATTTAAATAACAAAATATGTATGGAATCATTTTTTATATATGATAATTATAATTATGTGGTTTATGATTGCATAATTTTATATATATGATATAATTCTGTGGTTTGTGATTGCATAATTTAAATATTGTAGGGCAATTAGTATGTGTAACTTGTGTACATTCAAACATTCTGCTTTCTTTATATCACAGTAAATGTAGAATAGATTAAAACTGGATCTAAAAAGTGATGTTGTGCATAATAAACACGTCTATAATCAATTGATAGGCCTATTTATCAAAGTTTCAATGACACAGTATCAATATGCCTGTTTACTTGAAGTTGAAACGTTTTCTTCCCTTCAAGTTTGGTCTAGATATGTTTTTGGGCCGTTTTAATTATTTAATTAGTATTCCCGACAGTCCCAGGCAAACACTTGTTGTGTTTTCACTAACGATATGCTACTGTTGCTTCAAAATAGTAAATACAACTTTACAAATGAAACGATGACATTGATGACGGGATTTATATTACCCCTCATGGGACCCCATCGCTGCATTGGACGGCGATTTGCAGTGATTCCACGTTTATTAACATTATCATCAATACCGTTATATATAACAACAACATATAGGTAGGAATACTACACTTGCATCATACATGACCTTTGAAAACAATTATTTACGTGTAGTATTGTTGTCTTGTCCGCTAGTCCAACATGGCCGATAGACGGCGTGCTACTGTTGATAGCTTCACTGCCTCGCTTTCGAAACAACCACGTGACATATATAAATAGATCTGTGCTAAATTTACGAGGGGCTTCCCCGAGATTTCAGTGGTCAAAACTGGACATTGCAAGCGGAACTCGACCATCATATTGCCGTGGTATAACTTTTGGAAGGCCAGAGAACACATTTAGACCCATTTATTGTGTAATTTTTTCCCCGACCAGCCCCTTTAACTTCTTATGAATAATTCTATAAATATAATATTAGTTGAAACAGAGACGTATAATTATATTACACGTTAATATATACGTCTCTGGTTGAAAGCTTAAAATAAACATTTCATTTTCAACCCTGGCTTCATATTGCACTATAGGCAGTTTGTTTGAAAAGTGTATTTAAGTTATCAAGGAAGGAAGGAGCTGGAACTTCCATTTTTATCCTCATGTTACAGAGGTCAAAATGTGTAGATCCTACATAATACTGTAAAAAAGGTTCATAAAGTTTTCAGTCTTTCACAAGGAGACAAACACGAACATATCGCAGCCTCCCAAAATACACACACATACACTACACGCATGCATCTTGCACACAGGGGAGGCCGTCCTTAAATGACCTCAGCTGTTAATAGGACGTTAAACAAAATCAATCAACCAAACAATCAGTCTTTCATCTACAATGAAAAAGAAAGTGTTCACCGAGGCAACACAATAAGTCTTAAAACTTGACATTCCTAAAGGGTAACTGCATACATTTTGTCACTAGTAGACCTCATCTAAATCTATACTATACTGTTTAAAGAGGCAGAACACATGAAGTCCTGTTCATAATTTTCTTCCAGGTGGTATAAGATAAGGTTGGTATTGGTTCGGCTGGTCAAGTGGTGCAGTGGATAACGCGCTCGCCTTTCACCAAGGTGGTCAGGGTTTGACACCCTATCGGACATGAAACGGTATGGGGTCACACTCCCCACCACGTGGGTTTTCTCTGGGTACTCCAGTTTCCTCCCAAATGAAGACCCACCGCGGGCCAACAGGAGTGTTTACCTGGTACTATAAATTGATATAACTTGTTTCATAATTATCATTTTATTTTTCCAAAGAATTTCGTCATATAGATACAAAACAGGTATTTTCATTTTCACACTCTTACGCACATTTTTACGCTTACTTCACTCATCTATTACATTACCGTTGTTGTCGTCGTCGTCATCATAATCATCATCATCTTAACATTCGGCATCGTCATTGTCCGTACAATGAGCGTCATCAGCAGCACACCTCACAATAGATGTAATCAGTGCTATTCGTATCAATATCAACTCGATTAATAACAGTATAATTTCATTATCAACTCAGTGTTACCAATCTGCACAATTAATGTCATCATCTGCTCAGTCATTAAGCTCAGCACATCATCAGCACCCTCGATTTTGCCATCATTGATATCCTGTTAACATAATTGTCCTCAGCATTGGCTGCCCCTGAACCACACAGCATCATCATTTCTTTAATCGGTACACTCGACATCATTAGTAACTCATTCATTTTCATAATGAGGAAGATCTGCATACGGTAACATTTTTAGCCCACCATCATCTGATGGTGGGCTATTCAAATCACCCTGCGTCCGTGGTCCGTCGTCCGTCCTTAAACAATTGTTGTTATCGGTATTTCTCAAGAAGTACTTAAGGGATCTTTCTCAAATTTTATATGTGGGTTCCCCTTGGTCCTAAGCTGTGCAGGGCAACTTTTGAGACTGATCGGATAAACAACATGGCCGACAGGCAGCCATCTTGGATTTTGATAGTGAAAGTTTGTTATCAGTATTTCTCAAGAAGTACTGAAGGGATCTTTCTCAAATTTTTATGTGTAGGTTCCCCTTGGTCCTTAGCTGTGCAGGGCAACTTTTGAGACTGATCGGATTAACAACATGGCCGACAGGCAGCCATCTTGGATTTTGATAGTGAAAGTTTGTTATCGCTATTTCTCGGGAAGTATCAGAGGGATCTTTCTCAAATTTAATATGTAGGTTCCCCTTGGTCCTTAGCTGTGCAGGGCAACTTTTGAGACTGATCGGATAAACAACATGGCCAACAGGCAGCCATCTTGGATTTTGATTGTGAAAGATTGTTATCGCTATTTCTCGGGAAGTACCAAAGGGATCTTTCTCAAATATAATATGTAGGTTCCCCTTGGTCCTTAGCTGTGCAGGGCAAATTTTGAGACTGATCGGATAAACAACATGGCCGACAGGCAGCCATAGAAAATGTGATGATTTTTTTTCAGATTTTCTATATAAATACTGCCAGGGTGTCTTCTTTGAGGTGCGAATTTTGTGTATAAAATTTCTTGAATGGAGTGGATCATGTCAGGTTTTAACTAAGGTTGAGAATTAAAAATATAATGTTTTATTCTGTTTTACATATTAGAAACATTGTCATGTTATATGTAATTTAAATGTGCTGAAGCATTGTGTTAAATGCTGTGGAAATATTTCTTCACAAAATTATTTTGGCCACCAATAATATGTCATTTGGGCCAGTGCTTCAAATTTTTTACTCTCCCAAAAAACAAATTTGGGCAAGCCAATGCAGGTTCCCCACTATCCTTTATTGTTCATGTTTACTTTTGAAACTGATCAGTTAAACAAAATGGCCTACCGACAGCCATCTTTGATTTATGACATTGAAGGTTTGTTAGTACTATTTCTCAGGAATAACTTCAGGGATCTTTCTCAAATTTGATATATAGGTTCCCCTTGATCCCTCGTTGTGCATGTTATATTTTGAGACTGATCATAAAAACAAAATGGCTAAAGGAATGCAATGATATTGCAATGATCGATTCTATTTCTTTCACACTAAGTACTGTAATAGTAACATGACTCGATCAAACAGATTAGAGGAAAGAAGAGAAAAGATTGAACTGACAAAGAACTAATGAAATGGTACAAGGGTGGGCGCCAAGATCCCTCTGGGATCTCTTGTTTCTTTTTAATATACCGTTACATGTATACACATGATAACATGTCGCTGGTCTCATGGGTCACTTTGGTAGAAGAGATCATGACATGATTACATGTCGTATAAATGTCGCTGGTCTCATGGGTCACTTTGGTAGAAGAGACCATGACATGATTACGTGTCATATAAATGTCGCTGGTCTCATGGGTCATGACATGACCATGACATGATTATATGTCATATAAATGTCGCTGGTCTCATGGGTCTTATAAATGTCGCTGGTCTCATGGGTCACTTTGGTACAAGAGATCATGACATGATTACATGTCGTATAAATGTCGCTGGTCTCATGGGCCACTTTGGTAGAAGAGATCATGGCATGATTACATGTCGTATAAATGTCGCTGGTCTCTTGGGTCACTTTGGTACAAGAGATCATGACATGATTACATGTCATATAAATGTCGTGATTATATTGTATAAATTTATCCAGTCTCTCAAGTCACTTTAATAGAAGATGTAAATTTGACAAATGTTTAAAATAAACTTTGTACTTGACACAGGTGTAAAACCAGAAGATTTACCTTTGCCACCAACATCTACAGCCCTTCCATCACAGCCACCAGAAGCTTTTGCATCAGCGCCATCTTCATCAAGTAGGGGTCATTTACATGTATCTGAAAATGAAGCCAGCAGCAATTCCCAGATGTGTGACAATCAGTTGGATTCAGCAGTAAATGCAGAAATCATGTAAGTGCTACTGCCATGTTAACTGATATGTAAAGACAGCTCGTAAACTTAATATACATGAGTAACACAGACTGAAGTTACGAGTCCAATGCTCTACAGACCGAGCTATCCGGGGCCCCGTAAAATACCATATATTTTGCCCAAAATATAAAAAGTAATAACATTTGAAGATATTAAATGCATTTCTCAGGTATATTGCATTACTCACCATTCTTGAATAATCCGATTTTGATCCCACATTTTTCACCATGGTTATTATAACTAAATACATAAAATGATTATTTTTTGTTATAGGAGGATCAACATTTTGAAGGATGTTTCTTGGAGTCAGAAGACCTTTTCATGAATTAACTTATTGCTGGTAAATGTCTGAAGATACACTTTTTTTTCTTTCTTTTTTAAACTTATTATCTATGCTGGTCAGAATCAACAAGAAGTCTTGTGGGTCATGGTCATGGGTCAAAGGTCAAGATCAAATTATGTATCTCTTTAATGGTTAATATTTTGTTATGACAATATGAAGCAAAGTTGCTCAGAATCAAACAAGGAGATACATGACAAATAGTCAAGGTCAGTAGGACAAAGGTCAAGGTAAAATTTCTTTATAATAAATAACTAGGCAGGACCACAACATTTTCATGTGGCATCTAGTAATTATGTCAATATAAGATATAGAGGATCTGACATCATTTATTTATGACACAGAATTTGACACGAAAACACTATTTTAGTAAAATAATTGTGCGTTCTATAATATAGATATGTTTGCACATCATATCCCATGTGTTTTTTGTCAGCTTCAGGGTGTGTCATTTATTGCCTGGATGATATAGTTCTAGTGATTTTTTTTTTATAATTGATATATATCAAAACTTAAAATAGGCAACTGTCTGCTTACTGTCATTTTATGTCTTTGTTTGCAGAGAAAGAACAAGTTTCAATCTCTGATGGTGTTGGCAGGTTTATGGTTTTTCCAACCATGGACACTGAGCGTTGCAAACTTCAGGTATGGTAATACTTTTTTTTGTATGACAAAGCCAACAAGAAAAACATGTTGGTGCACAATGTAGGTTTCATATTAACAGACTTGAGCCCCTCATCCCCAGTAATCCAGGCTGTACACACTTTCGTTATAGCCCCCGGGTAATCTCATCATATTTGTCTCGTAATGACAAATAATAATTAGCTATGATTAAACATTGGATGATACCAAGAACACATGCGAAACATGCTGCCTATATATGGCTCTATATTTACATTCCCACTGTAATGCCACTATGTAACCTTACCAAATGCACTTCAGACTTATGAGAGTGAAACTCGGGCGTAGTGATATAAAGGCATGTTAAGTTATGCACTATTAACAGCGTTACACGTCCGCTAAGAAAAGAAAAAAAGAAAAAGGTACACTGTAAAGAAGTAAGCCGTGCACGTATTATTTGCAAGTGATATTTAATAAAAAGTAAACAACAAATAAATTATGGAAATTATATTCACGTTGTTTGTGTTATTTGCATAAAATATTTTTTTTTAAGCATTAGCCAGTGTTAAGTCACAAGACATTCCGCAAGGTAGCGTTAAGTCACGAGGCATTTCCCAAGACAGCGGAAAGTCACAAGACATTTCGGAAGCTGTTTCCCAGGCTGTTCCATTTATTAAACAAACAGCACGGAATCAAAATGGAAAGTAAAAATAAATAAAAACATTAATATAAGCATTAAACTGTTACCTTTTCGCATTTATAGAGTCATATAAATCGGAACAGGATTTCAGACAAATTGAACATGCAATTTGTCTAAAATCCTATTCCGATTTATAGAACTCTAAATGCGAAAAGGTAACAGTTTAATGCTTAAATAGACGTAACATAGCCACAAGTGATAACTTTCTTCTCGGTGTCAGAATCTGACAAATTTTGGACCTTGCAAAATGTTTCAAACGTCCATAGATGTAACCTAATCGAACTAAAAAAAATACAAAAATATATTTAGTACCAATTTAGGACATGCATTATTCCAATCAGAATGTTTCCCCGACCTGATTAAATCTGGCCATCCTATCTGTTAGTGGAACATGAAATATAAAATGTTGTCATAATGATACATGACATTATTTGGGTCATTTTTGCATAACTGACAATTTACAACAAAGCTTTGGTCGAAATGACTCTGAAAATACTTTTTTAGGAATACAGAGAAATGAACTTGACCCCATAACGGATACTTTATTCTGCTATAAATCCCATTTACATCCTGCACTTTTGTGTACTCATTACTGTATGTGAGTTTACTCATAAAACGTATCACAATTCCAACAGATTTTCACTTTTAAGGTTTTTTTTGCATGTCACGGTGGACGATTGGCTTTAAAGAGAAGCAGTTTTATATATGAATGTTTTATTATATATCCTAAATAATGTTGCATTGGGATTGCAGATGGAATCATTTGTACTAATTGAAAGAAGATCAGCCTCTTTAGCCAATACTGATAGCAGATGGATTTATGTGTGTAGCTGTCAACCAATCTGGACAAAAGAGATTTTATCTTCCTCTTTCACATACAGTAGTTCATATGCAGGTAGGAAGATTCTCCATAATATACCTGATACATGTATTTGAATATTCCATCCTCCGACCATGGTATTTATGCTTTTGAATACATTGTTTAATGTACATCATACATGTACCATATTCAACCCATTAAGCACCCTTTCTCCCATTTATAGCCCCCAAATCAACTTTTGATTTGTTTGATACTTATTTCAAGTCTTCAAAACACAATCCAAAAATATATTGAGTATGTTGGCATTAATTAATATATTTAAATTGAATGTGTATATACATGCAGTTTTAAAGGAAGTTTAATCAATTAACAGAGTTAATAAAATTTGAGCTAAATATCCATTACATGCCATAAATTTTTAACTGATTGACTTATAAAACTGTCCTATTAAGCACCCTTCCAATTTTCTATTTTTTATATACAGCACCCTGTCTCTGAATGCTCAAAGTTCCATAAGTGCTACATTGCATTTGTGTAATGCTTTTTATTGTGATTTTGTATACTGCTTTTTATTCGAATAAATATTATTATGTTTATTTGCAGATTTTCAGTGTCAGTTTCCAGAATGAATTCACAGGAAAGTTGGGGCAAGAATCTACACTCAACACGATAATCTTCATAATATCCATCCTCAAGATTATTTCATAATATATCAAGAAGGTACGATCAAATGGTATTATGCCCACACTATGAATCAGAGCAAATATTTTGGTTTGTCAATGTCTGTCCATCCATATCGTAAATATTGTGTTAGTTTCATAAACTTTTCTGCCCCCTGGTGTCCCTAAACATTTATGGCAGGAATGTTTAAACACTTACATTTAGTCAACATAAATGTTGCCTTGTGATGAATACAGTATATGTTTCATTTAAATTTGCAAAGATGAGTAGATACGATGATTAGATAAGATGATTAGGTAATTAAATGTGATGATTAGATGATTAAATGTGATGATTAGATGATTAGATTGTGATTTCAACACATTTTATTGACAATATGGTATATATATGGTGTCAATGGGATTGGGCACCAGGCATAGCCTATGTAAGCCATTTCCTTCCATAAATACAGGTGCCAGCATTGAATATATAAGAATGATTTTTAAATATTAGTTAAGAAAATATGTGATGCTCATTGATGATTAGATTAAATTGTAGTATATTAGATTATATTTATATTTTATAGGAGGAGATGGTCATGATTATATGGGGGAAGAGTGTGAAGTGAGTATAGATACTGCTGATTATCTTTCTTGCTGCATCAATGCTGATCTTTGTTCCGGGTTCTTTAGGTATGCTTCGCAGTAAAACTTGGTCAGAGTTGAGGAAAGGTTGTCAGGATTGATTTTATTGAATGCAAAGGCCTCATTGTACACTTCCTGATGCCAATCTACAAAGACATTACCCTACTTTCAGCCAAAATATAGACTTGCCTATTGTAGTTCTCGTGGTTTGTTAAAGAAACAATTAACCGTACAGGTGGGCATTACATGAAACTAAACTAAATCTGGACTCCATGTAAGTTTGGCCCCACTGTGTCTGTGTACACAGTGATACAGCGTGTGTGTTGGGAAGTGTTGCGTGGATTTAAGAGGGCAATGCTCAGGTTATCAGTTGATTGATGAATACTTTGTGTAATGATGAAATTATTTGGTTATTTGCTATATTTAAAAAGGCAATGATCAATTTATTTTGTCACTTGTGTATACATACAGTGACGGGCCAATAGTCTTTTAAATGTTTTTATTTTACTATATTTTCTTTGTATTTTCAACTATGTTTAATTAATTTTCCTGAATTCAGTTATGGATCATTTTTAATGAAATTTTGAATACTGATGGAAAATACTGCTCATTCAATGTGTGACAGGCGTATTATATACTGCTCGCGATAACCTTGTTTTTATTTTTAGTCAACCCCAGTGGGGACTATTAATTTTGGTTTCAGTCCCAGATTTTGACCTCTGTTGCCGACCACGGTTTAGGGCTGTTCGTGTGTTTGCTTCTGTTGCTAATTACAAGCTTTTGGATAACTCAGATATCGATTTCCTATAGATCTAGTATACAACATAAAGGCGTTCCGATATTCAAACTGAAGATGTTCAGAATATGAATCAGGCACCTTTGAGGTTCCCGAAGGGGTAGACTGTTATATTATATATTGATATTGATTGATTGAGATTTTTATGTCTTTATTGGTAAAAATATTGATATAAAATTTCTTTTTAAACCAATATAAATTTTGTAATAAAAAGTTCAGGTAGAAAAGCTCAATAAAGTCTCTTTTATCATCTATTCACGCAGTGACAAAAGAAAATGTCACCTAGCAAAAAGGCAAACTTGATTTGACATGCCGGGTTTGTGCTTGCCGCCGGCACACTCCATTCAAGCATACGCGCAATTTGGCAGACACAAATAACATTTTGTATCGCTTTGCATTTCTCTGCAGTCCGGCGAAACTTCTAATCGAACGGCAGGTGCCGAACATGCAGGACTTAAGGGAAATACGTAATCAAGTGGTAGGTGCCGCCTTCCCGGTGGTAACCGGCACGCCTGAATCAAGTTCGTCCAAAGTAATGTTTACAACTGTGGAACACTTTACAACATAACACTTTACGGCAGAAACTTGAACCGATTCAGTCAGATTTGCAGACGATCAGAAAACTACTTGGAAAAGTGTATTTCATAACAAAAAATAGTAGAAGATTTATCCGTATATAAGATTGAATCTTTTCTGAAACTTATTGTTGTGAAAACAACATCGTTATATTCCAATTTACCTGTTCTGCCTATGCCAGGTGACCGTGTCAGCGCGCAGATCTCCCCGTATTCGATGTGTCGGTCAACGCTAACGTTATATTTGCGACATGCTTTCTTATTAATTTCATGTGTTGGCATGGCTACCTGAACAGCATGTATGTAATTTACACCTGGTAATTGTTTACCATTTTGATCGACAGGTGGAAATATAAATTTAATATATAGCAACGTTGTAGCTTGGTCAATGATTTATCGGAAAATGATCATACAGAATGATGGGGGTGACTTTCATGTCATTCTGATATATTTCTAGTTTTATAATACACTAACCACAAAAATTAATGTGTCAAAGAACTTATGGAGGGCAGTGTATTTTCACTGGTACAGTAGTGAGCATATGGAGTTAATTGTGGCGTGTTAAAAAGAGACATTAAATAATATCACATTTCTCTTGCAGGTTTTGATTTCTGCATACATTTTGAGCAGCGGCGTCAGTGAAAACATCCTTTGCACTCTCACTTCCCTCTTGATATTTTAGAAAAGGATTTTGGCAAATTTCTTTTTAGGCCAGGGATGGAGTACGCTGGGGGCACATGCCAAATGAATCCGTACAAAAGAAAGCACTCTTCACTAACCAATGGTTCTTGAGATTACAAACTTGGCTAAAATCCATCTTACTCTTGAGGTGATAATAAACACAATGTGTTTTTTATTGTGTTTTGATAAAAAAAAATCTGTTTCAAGGTTCAAGTCCCTCCTGAACATATTCAGTTTCATAAGAACTCATAATATTGTAGAGTGAGTGTTGCATATTTAAACAACAAACTGTGTCGCTCAACACCAAAGATGGAGGTCTGATGTCAGATCTGCCTTAAATTGGAGCATGCATAACTAGGAACCAAGGAGATCATGCATATCAAGTTTCATCATCTTGATCCATTCGGTGGTAATTTAATTTGACTCTCAAAATGCAAGATGGCCACCTGGCGGCCTTTTTGTTATATCCAATCCGCTTCAAATTTGAGTATGCATAATGCTGTTCCGATTAACCGACTTAGTCAAGTATAGGTTGGCTGACTAATCAAATTCATGATTGATTTTAGTTGGAAAAATTGTGTGTAGCTATATAAATATCATGTGGGTTTCCACGTACAATGAATCATGATTGCAAGGCTATCTCCCTGGCATATATGCCGCAAATTCTTCAAAGTATCTATTTTAGCTACTGTGCCAGTATATTGTATCTATAACTGGTTCCATCCAGCTACTCCTAGGTAAATCGTAGTTCATTGTCTTCAGTTTCAGCATCTTTATTGCATAATAGATCAATTTACAATGTTCAAATTAAAACTACAAAGATTTCACATCATTAATTAGACCGCCCAGTCCCAATAATGTTTCAGGCCAAATATGGTAATAATCTATGCAACAGTTTAAGGGAAGTTGATTTTGTATGCTACAAGAGATCCCAGAGGGATCTTGGCGCCCACCATGAGGGGATCAAGGAAAGTTACTAGTGGGTTCTTTTCCCTTCTTTTCTTCTTGCAAAAGTGCATGCACATTAATTGCAATAATCCTTTCAGTAGGTTAATAGCAATAGCAAACTTGACATGCAATATCCATACAAAATCAAAGATGGCCGCCTTGTGGCCATTTTCTGCCTGATCCATCTCAAATTGCAGCATGCACAACTAGGGACTAAGGGGATCATGTATCCCATGTATCTTCATGATCCCTTCAGTACTTCCTGAGAAATAGCGGTAACAAACTTGACATGCAAAATCCAAGATCGCGGCCTGGGCGGCCATTTTGTGTGTCCGATCCATCTGAAATTAGAGCATGCACAACTGGGGAGCAAGGAGAATATGCATACAAAGTTTCGTCATGATTCCCGTATTATTTTCCATGTATCCCACTTTGAGGATTTTTATTTTAGAATTACATGTAGACACGGTTGATGGACTAAAATCATTTACTAAAACAAAGTTATGAAAAAAAAAAAAAATACAAAGAATTTTCTAAACTGAATTTAATGAGTATTTTCTGAAAAGTGATTTTTTACAAATTCCTGCAAAAAACACCATTTTTCCACAGAGAAAGATAATTTCTCTACTAAAGGGATCATGACGAAACATGGTATATATATGTGATCCCCTTAGTCCATAGTTGTGCATGCTGCAATTTGTGATGGATCGGGCAGAAAATGGTTACAAGGCGGCTATCTTTAATAGATTCTGTGTTTCACGTGCAAAAATGTAATATATTTTTTCATTCACATAATATTTACTTGACCTTTGTAGAATTTTCTCATTTAATTTTTTTTTTTTTGTGCATATTTCCTTTGTAGATATGTAATATTTTATCATTTTTATTATGACTATCCATGACATGTGCTTTATGTTTTGTATATACATACTGTATGTATCAAATGAAATAATTGTATACAATAAATTGTTTTATATTACACTTACATGGCTGGTTATATATTGTAGCTGCGTTAGTAATAAATAAGTCACAAGGTATCAAAAATAAAATCAAAAGTCAGCTGGTTGGAAAGACAAAAACTGGAACTAGGGAAACATCAAAGCAAAAGGAAAACATCACGAACCTTCACAAAAAAAGAAGATGTAAGCCAGTTTTTTGGATGAGCTCCACTTGTGGCACCCGGCATGTAGTCCCCAGTCATACCATAAAAACTTAAATAAGCCTGTACTACTGTATCTTGCAGTCAAAACTATCTCTAAAATAATACATGTTTGGAAATGAGCCGTGCTTTAAGTTACATGGATTTTAAGGTAGAGCGTCCCACCACTTTTCTACTGAATGTAGGCATTGGAAACTTATTTTTCTGATAAATGTATGTTATCTCATCTATACTCATACAAAGATAAGTATAGATTGAGGGTCCTTTTAGGGAGTTAGAACGCATTGAAGGGGTTAGTGGTGAGTTCTCAGATGGGTAAAAGAAAATCTATAGTAAAAATTTTAATTTGCCCCCCCCCCCCCCATTGTTTTTAATGGCTAACCTAGATTTACATTGAGCTCACTGTGACCTACTTTTGTGGATGTGACATAGATTCATAAAATTAGACCTATATAGATAGACATGTTAGAATTGTCTAATAAATTTATTGATGACAAAAGTAGGCCACATTGACCTACACTCGAAAATTTTCCCTAGATTCGTTAGATTTGGTTTATGTATTGATAATGAGTTAGGAAATTGATTAATATAAAAGTAGGTCAATGTGACCTACTTTTGACCTTTTACCTACTTTCACAGTTTTTGACATGAAATCGATTGGTACATGTAACAAAAGTAGGTCACTGTGACCTGTGCTGCTTTGACCTACTTTCACATATGTGTAGTTTGACCTAGATTTACGAAATTTGGTTTATGGGCTAAGAGTTGTTTCAGGAATAGATTGGGGACAAAAATAGTTCACTGTCAACTCAACTACCACCCTCCTCCCTTCTACGGCAGACTACGGCGTGTTTGTTTCACTGCTGATATTGAGTTTGTGAAGGATATTCCAATAAAATGCTGCTATACATTATGACCATATAATATGCGTCCTTAATATGCATTATACGGAATTGACAATTCACTATTAAATTAACGTAAGCATTTCAAAGTGTTATTCTTCTTGTCTAAACAATTTGCAAGAGAACAGTTCGCCCAAAACCTGAGTTTTCTTTATTACTCCAAATCTTGTCATTTTTAGGCAAAATAGAAATTAGTGCATTAAATGTGTTACATCGACATACTTTGAACACATTCATGCCCAAGATGCGTTTGTAAAATCTATTTATTTTAATAGATGATGAAACTTTTATTTTTGTTCTTATTTCGTTAAATATGTGGTAGTATGGCACTCATATACAGCTGTTCTCCCAAATCCTGT
>NW_018408715.1:26908-57428 GCF_002113885.1 Mizuhopecten yessoensis
TAGAATTTCCGGCATGATAGAAATTGTTGATTATTGTTGATGATACATTATGACCCTATAACATGCGTCCTTAATATGCATTATACGGAATTGACAATTCACTATTAAATTAACGTAAGCATTTCAAAGTGTTATTTTTCTTGTCTAAACAACGTGCAAGAGAACAGTTCGCCCAAAACCTGAGGTTTCTTCATTACTCCAAATCTTGTCATTTTTAGGCAAAATAGAAATTAGTTCATTATATATGTTACAACGACATACTTTGAATAGATTGATGCCCAAAATGTGTTTGTAAAATCTATTTATTTTAATAGATGATTAAACTTTTATTTTTGTTCTCATTTCGTTAAATGTGTGGTAGTATGGCACTCATATACAGTTGTTCCCCCAAATCCTGTATATTCTTATAATATTGTACTGTTTAGGTAAATATATTTTCTACTTTGGAAATGAAAAAGGTGCTTATAAATCCCTTTAAAACATTTAATCAATTTACGACTTTTGGATCCAAAGGATAATTTGATATTAGTGATAGACCGATAGCCCCAGGCTATGATAAATGTTGTCGGGCTTTGATAAAATTTAACATTTCTTCATGTTCCCTATAGTAAAAGCATTGAAAATTGACAATGGGGCTATGATAGAATGAAGTCCAATTTCTCACACTGTATTATATAATGCGTTTACAGTACTGTATGTGAGTTCAAGTATAAATGTCCACAATAGGAACTATATTAGCCATTGTTACACTCGATATATATATATACAATAATTAATAGTTGACATAAATAGGAGCCCTTGTGTGCAATACCATTGAACTGTTCACCTGGTATTCACTCCACAAACTTTTATCAATATGCATGTACTTGCAATGAAGCAGCCAAACCAAGGTTAATTAGTTTTCAATTTTTTTGTTGGTCTGGAATAACGTGTATTAAGAAGTTTGACACCACCCTCATGTGGAAATCCTTTCGTTTGGCATTTTGAATATTTACGAAAAAATTCGATTGTGTGGCTGCTGTGAAAATTTGACCGAATATTGGTGTCATATTGATTTGCCAGGGACGGCAGCATCAGAAGTGGAAAATGCATGTACATCCAAATTTGAACAACAGCAGAAACTGAAAGATGCCAAATGTTATCTGCACCTGTCCACAACAGAATGGGATCAACCTTCTTCACCAGAACATCATTTTCAGAGTCATATCCAAAAATCACAATCTGATTATTGGAACAGCCGAAAGATGGAATAAGAAATTGTGAGAGTTGTTTGTTCTCATTGACTTGTGCAAAACTGTTGGTGATTGTTTGTGCTATTAACTGGCAAAGTGGCTGCTTCATGGCCAAATCATTTTTTTTAGTTTCAATGTTTAATGAATACATTGCACATGGAGATAACGATGCACCTTCGGTTACACTATCTGAATCCTCCTCACTGTCTTCATCATGCTCATTTGTGACAATTTCCGGGACCTCTTTCCAAATCTTCAGAGGGATCTTCTGGCTGATCAAAATATCAGCAAAACCGTGCCAAATTTGAATAGCACCTGTAATAAAAAAAGGCATATTTTATAGTTCATAAATTGTTCTAAAACATCTCAAATTAGTCAAGAGGCTCACTGGGCATGCATCACTTATATCAAGTTCATGAGACTGAAAATAAAGGGATAATACATTTTTTGTAAAATGTCAATTATTTCTTGAAGAGTACCAGCCCCGGCCCTCTGCTCCAACACAGTCACTGGGGGTTACCGGATGAGCGTAATTACGCAATTACGCTCATCCAATATGGCGAAGGTGAAAACAGGCATTTAGAAAATGTCAGAATTTCACCCTTTTTTTGAACCCACAATTAAAAGAGAAGTAGCAAAGCGCAACGTTGAACAGTTTAAAAACGTGTAGTTATTCGAAATAGTTCGGTAAGTAACAACAAGAGGCCCAGAGGGCCTGTATCGCTCACCTGGTTATAAAGCGTTTCAGCTGAATTGCACTGGTAGAGCTTAAGAAGTTATAATTAACAAGTGGTCCACAAAAATAACATTGTAAAGCACTTAGTTTAACAATATGCCAAACAAAATTTGACCTTGACTTTCGACCTGATGACCTTGACCTATCGTCAGCTAACTATTCGTATGATTCCGACCAACTTTGCTTTATAATGTCATAACAAAATGTTTACAGGTTAAAAGATACAAAATTTACCCCTATTGGGCCCCACCTCTCAGCGACCAAGGGACCTACACCCTTCATTTATGTAATGTTTGATTCCCCGGTCCCAAGGATGTACCACATCAAATTTGGTCAGAATCCGATCAGTCGTTTAGGAGGAGTAGCATTTAGAAGATTAAATTACATAATTTTGTCCTATTTGGACCCCATTTAGGCCCCGTCCATCTGGCCCCAGGGGTTCCACCAAGTTTGTTTATGTAAAGTATGATCGCCTTGCCGTAGTGATGTTTCAGATTAAATATGGCAATATTCTGTGCAACAGTTTAGGGAAAGTAGGATTTTATATGCTAAAATACCCTAATTTACCCCTATTGGACCCAACCCCCCCGCCCCTATGGGGGCCACACCCTTCATTTATGTAACGTTTGATTCCCCGGTCCAAAGGATGCACCACAGCAAAATTGGTCAGAATCTGATCACTCGTTTAGGACGAGTAGCGTTTAGAAGATTAAATTACAAAATGTTGTCCTATTTGGACCCCATGTAGGCCCCACCCCTTCGGCCCCAGGGGTCGCACCAAGTTTGTTTATGTAAAATATGACCGCCTTACCCCAGTGATGTTTCAGATGAAATATGGTAATATTATGTGCAACAGTTTATGGGGAGTAGGATTTTATATGCTAAAATACCCCAATTTACCCCTATTGGGCCCAGCCCCCCAGCCCCTATGGGGACCACACCCTTCCTTTATGTAACGTTTTATTCCCTGTTCCCAAGGATGCACCACAGCAAATTTGGTCAGAATCCAACCAGTCGTTTAGGAGAAGTAGCGTTTAGAAAATTAAATTATATATTTTGGGCCCATTTTAAGGCCCCGCCCCTCAGGCCCTAGGGGTCGCACAGAGTTTGTTTATGTAAAATATGATCGCTTTGCCCCAGTGATATTTCAGACCAAATATGGTAATAATATGTGCAATATTTTAGGAAAAGTAGGATTTTATATGCTAAAATACCCCAATTTACCCCTATTGGGCCCCGCCCCTTAGCCCCTATGGGGGCCACACCCTTCTGTTATGTAACGTTTGATGCCCTGGTCCCAATGATGCACCACAGCAAATTTGGTCAGAATCCCATCAGTTGTTTAGGAGGAGTAGGCTTTTTTCTAGAAATTTTCCAATGTACCACTATTGGGCCCCACCCCTTAGCCCCTTTGGAGGCCACACCTTTCCCTTATGTAACGTTTGATTCCCTGGTCCCAAGGATGCACGACAGCAAATTTGGGCAGAATCGGACGGACGGACGGACGACGGATGCCACATAATCGCATAATTAAGCTCACCCTGGCACTTTGTGCCAGGTGAGCTAAAAATGGCAAGATGCAGGTAATTGCTTGTCCCGCTAATTTAGGATGTAGGCAATTTACAAACAAGATGTAGGTAATTTAACGAAGATGTAGGTAATTTTAGTCTTTTCCGCTTATGTTGCTTCTGATTGTTAAATTAATTAAACCGATATTTGTATGTAGGCATTTGCCTCAATATCCCGGGCATTGAACAAACTAGCACCAAACATCGTGAATTCAACTTGTATTACTCTTTAGAAAGCTAATATTCACGTCAAATGCAAGTGAACAGAACAAGAGGCCCATGGTGGTCACCTGAGAAATGCTCATTTTCATAAAAGTAAGGGTACCAATGTTCATACTTGCATCCCATGATATCAATTCCACTTAAAAATATACTGCAAAGTGTTAATTCCCTTTATAAACTATAGTAAATTTTACCCCCTCCGATCCCCAGGGGAGAAAGGGTGACCCGGCGGTAATAAAATGTATAATTTTGATAGAGCATCTTAGGACCTTAATTTCCAAATGTTCCCCTTTTTAGGCCACACCCTTCAGCTCCCTGGGGGGTCAGGGTCCCAATTTTCATAGCATCTAACTTCCATCCCATGATATTAATTCCACTAGAGTTTGAATGATTTCCTACGAAAAATAAAGAAAATACACTCAAAAGTGTTATTTCCCTATTTAAACTATAGTAATCTTTACCCCCTCCCCAGTGGGGAATGGGTGACCCGAGGGTAATGAAATTGATAATTTTGATAAAGCATCTTAGAACCTTTCCTTCATGAAGAATATTTGATTGCAGGGTTTCTGGTTCTGCAAAAGATTTTTTTTTTTTAAATATTGTCAAATTTTCCCCTTTTTGGGCCCCGCCCTTCAGCTCCCTGGGGGGTCAGGGTTCTAATTTTCATACCATCCACATCCTTCCATCCCATGATGTTAATTCCACCCAAGTTTAAATGATTTCCTACGAAAAATAGAGAAAATATACTCAAAAGTAACTATAGTAAACTTTACCCCCTCCCCAGGGGAGAATGGATGACCCATGGGTAATAAAATTTACATTTTTGATAAAGCACCTTAGGACCTTTCCATCCATGAAGAGTATTTGATTGCATAATTTCTGGTTCTGCAGAAGAAGATTTTTTAAATATTGCCAAATTTGCCCCTTTTTAGGCCCCACCCTTCAGCTCCCTGGGGGGTCAGGGTCCCAATTTTCATAGCATCCAACTTGATTTGAAGTGTAGGTCCATGAGTGACAATCTCTTATTTTTCGGGGTAGAAGAAAAAGGCCACGCCCGACTTTGACACAGTACGTAGTAAACGAAAGTGGTGTTGAAGTGAGGGTACCGACAGAAGACTGCATTGCCAATTATGTATATTTGATCGCACATGACAAACTCGGTATAAGTGAAAATTTGATCATCGACAGGGCACACCGGATAAGGGAGAAGAAGGAGGGGAAGACTAGGCCTATCGTAGCCAAATTCAATATGTACCAACAAAAGGAGCTTGTAAAACGGAACGCAAAGAAACTAAAAGGGACAGATATTTTTATTTCCGACCAGTTTCCGAAAGAGGTTCAGGATGCGCAGAAGAGGCTATGGCCAGTGTGTAAGAAAGCGAGAAACGAGAACAAAAAGGCGGTGATTATTAGGGATAAACTTTTTATAAATGATAAAGTGTATGATGGACGAGTACCGGACCTTCCCGCGGCCGCGGCCGGGAAGGGGACCCTAAAGGCCGAGGACGTCAGTCCAGTATAAATTAGGACAGTGATGAGAATGAGAGTATTTCAAATACTCTAAATGTACTGTCATGGAACATTAATGGTGGATTGGACAATAAATTAAAATCTAAACAATTTCAAACTTTTATTAAAACATATAATCTTGTATTTTTGACAGAATGTTGGATAACAAATGACTACCAAGTTGATATTGAAGGTTACTCAAACCACCAGCCAAATATAATGATTCTATACCTTTTAGTTCTTCAGAAGAAGTCGTTTTTAGCGTTTGACATATTTGACAGCTGTGACCTTGAAAGTAGGTCAAGGTCATTTTCGTTCTTAAACTTTGTTAGGCTCCATCCCAGGAAGCCATCAGCCAAATACGAAGATTTTATACCTTTTAGTTCTTCAGAAGAAGTCGTTTGAAGTGTTTGACACATTTGACCCCTGTGACCTTGAAAGAAGGTCAAGGTCATTTTCGTTCTCAAACTTTGTCGGGCCCCTACCAACAAAGCTTTCAGCCAAATATCATTACCCTAGGCCTGTCCGTTCGTCAGAAGAAGTTGTTTAAAGGAAAAGTTGACGGACGAGGACGGACGACGGACGACGGACGCCGCGCCATGACATAAGCTCACTTGCCCTTCGGGCAGGTGAGCTAAAAATGAATGAAACTGCACCATACAGCTGTTTCGTCCTTCTAGGACTCATCGGTGATGCTAGGGGCCAAAAATTGGAAATCCAGAAGGGAAGTTAATCAAAATCCGAATGGGCCTAAACTACTATTTAATTATATGCATTTCAAAAATTTAGATATTGGTAAATTTCAAATAAATGTCGAGGAAGTGTGTATATTCTGAGCCGTGCCACAACTAACAAAGAGATTTACATGGCGTCAAGGTTACGGCAAACCTCGGGGACTAAAAAATCCACCTTTCTTAATTACGCTTTACCAAATGTAAATGTTCACAACATTGAAGATGTTCCATTTTTCTGAGTTTTCATATTTCGTCACCTTCAACTAAACCAGATTCCTCAAATTAGCTCCCAGACAGGTTTATACTACATACATGTATGGTTTACACGCTGAGCCGTTGTCAAAGGAAGAGTACACTGATGTCACAAGCACATAAACTCTTAAAAACGGCCAAATTATCCAACGCGCATTATTAAAAACAGATTTTTTTCTAGTGGTTTGTTAAGATAGTGTATTTTTCTAAATCCATCAACGCACTGGTCACAGTGGTGATGTTGACGAATCTTATGTAACAAGTTATATTAATTAAGAAGGATTTTCATTTTCATGAAGTGGGTCTGGCAAAAAATAGCAATGAGATACTGTAGATATTTTGCGGCAGCCAAGGCTGTCCTTGTGCACAAGAAAATGCCATGGTAATAACAGAAAAATAATGCAGATGTACATGCATGTAAGCCATATTTTTTTTATATTTGATTTTTTTTTTATGAAGTTTTAGCACTAAAGATACTACTGTAGAAAGAACAACAACATGCAGCAATAAAAAAGCAATATTTTTACCAATGTGTTTTTTCATTGTCTACTTTTTTTGTAGTCATTTTATTTGTTGACGGTTAATTGTTGCCTCTTTTTTGTGAACTCGGAAAGGGGTTAGACTAGAATTCTACTAAGAAAGGAAAACGTACTACACATTCCCAAGGAGGTGGCATGTTAATTATGATTAAATCAAATTTAACTACATATATTTCAGTTTGTGAAATTATATGTGACTATAGTTTGGCTAAAAATTGATAAAAGTCTTATTGGTCAAGGAAATGATGTGTACCTGGCATGTGTCTAGATTCCACCTTCCAATTCCCAATTTTATAACCAGTATAACTGTGATTTATTTTTTGAATTGGAATATGGTATAAGTCAATATTCCCGAAAGGGTGATATTATGTTGTTGGGAGATTTTAACAGTCGTACCAGTAATGTATGTGATTATGTAAGAGATGATATTATTCACGATAGTGTTAAACGTCAGCTTTCTGATTTGTTTTCATATGTCTCTGATGATTATTATACTGATAGGGTTAACCCCGACACAGTGGTAAATCATTTTGGAAATCGACTTATAGAATTATGTAAGGCAAGTTGTTTGCGTATCTATAACGGAAGAGATTTAAATAAGTATTCAAATGACTATACATATTGTGGCCATAATAGAATGAGTGTTATTGATTATTTGATTGCAAGTCCATGTTTATTGTATTATGTTAAACAGTTTATTGTTGGCAATTTCAATATGTTATCTGACCACGCCCCAATGCACGTGCAAATACGAACGCGTTTTTCATTGGTCGATAATGATGATACACGTGTGTGTGAACCGACAGGTAACGAGCGACCTACTTATCGATGGAATGACGAAGGCAAGGTAAGCTTTTTAGATGTACTCTCAACGAATCAAAATGATATTAACAAGTCGGTTATACTATCGGAAGATGTTACCCAAAATGATATGGATGATTGCGTTACACGATTTTCAAATGTATTGCTTTGAGCAATGGACCCCTTTCTCTCGCGACCGAGCACACACAGGGACGACAAGCGTGCGGGTGCAATGGGGCTGCATCGCTCACCTGGTATAAATCTCAAACTTGTAACCTTAAAAGTGATCTAAAATAAAGCTACAGGCAATATATCAGTATTTATGATTAGAAGTCATTCAAAAGAACCTGTAAAAAGATTTAAAAACATTTCACCCTGTCTCCTTGAAAGTTGAACAAGGTCATTATGTTGAACAAGTTTAACAGCCCTTCATCTTGGGATGCAACTTCCAAAATATCACCACACTATCCTTTTGTATATTGAAATAATTGAACAAATGTGACCTTGAAAGTGGGTCAAGGTCATTCAAATGAAAAATATGAAGACTCTATACCTTTTAGTTCTTCAGAAGAAGTCGTTTGAAGCGTTTGACATATTTGAACCCTGTGACCTTGAAAGAAGGCCAAAGTCATTTTTGTCGGTCTCTGTCCCAGGCAGCCATCAGCCAAATATGAAGATTCTATACCTTTTAGTTCTTCAGAAGAAGTAATTTGAAGAGTTTGACACATTTGACCCCTGTGACCTTGAAAGAAGGTCAAGGTCATTTTCATTCTGAAAGTTGGTCAGGCTTCTTCCCATGATGCCACCAACTTAATATGAAGATTCTGTACCTTTTAGTTCTTCTTCAGAAGATGTTTGAATTTTTTGACATATTTTACCCCTGTGACCTTGAAAGTATGTCAAGGTCATTTTCATTTTCAAACTTTGTTGGGCTCCATCCCAGGAAGCCATCAGCCAAATATGAAGATTCTATACCTTTTAGTTCTTCAGAAGAAGTCGTTTGAAGCATTTGACACATTTAACCCCAGTGACCTTGAAAGTAGGTCAATGTCATTTTCATTTTTAAACTTTGTTGGGCTCCATCCCAGGAAGCCATCAGCCAAATATGAAGATTCTATACCTTTTAGTTCTTCAGTAGAAGTCGTTTGAAGCGTTTGACACATTTGACCCCAGTGACCTTGAAAGTAGGTAAAGGTCATTTTCATCTTAAAACTTTGTTGGGCTTCATCCCAGGAAGCCATCAGCCAAATATGAAGATTCTATACCTTTTAGTTCTTCAGAAGAAGTCGTTTGAAGCGTTTGACACATTTAACCCCAGTGACCTTGAAAGAAGGTCAATGTCATTTTCATTCTCAAACTTTGTCGAGCTCCATCCCAGGAAGCCATCAGCCAAATATGAAGATTCTATACCATTTAGTTCTTCAGAAGAAGTCGTTTGAAGTTTTTGACATATTTGACCCCTGTGACCTTGAAAGTAGGTCAAGGTCATTTTCATTCTCAAACTTTGCCAGGCTCCCACCAATTTAGCTATCAGCGAAATATCATGACTCTAGGCCTGTCCATTCTTCAGAAGAAGTCGTTAAAAGGAAAAGCTGACGGATGATGACGGACGACGGACGGACGATGGACGGACGACGGACGCCGCGCCATGGCATAAGCTCACTTGCCCTTTGGGCAGGTGAGCTAAAAATGTGAAAAGTTTACGGACGCCGGACGAAGACTGATCGCAATAGGTCACTGTGACCTAAAAATGGAAGTGTCTCAATGTTAGAACCCCCCCCCCCCGCTAAAACAATACAACCCCAAGAAAACGTAATAAATATCATTATTAGTTTGCCAGCTTTGAACTGGTTATGTCATTATAAATGTGTATCATAGGCTACATGTTGATTACTTAAAACAAACAAGAGGCCCAGAGGGCCTGTATCGCTCACCTGAATATTTAAGCAGTCATAGCAAAATATTCTCATTAAATATTATATTGCACTACAAATATTTCCCTCGCAAACTTTGTTGGCTCCATCTGTTGAAACTACCAGCCCAATATTATTGCAAGATTCTATGCTTTTTGATTCTTCTTCAGAAGTTGCTTGACATATTTTTCCCTGTGACCTTGTAAGTAGGTCAATGTCATTTTCCATCTCAAATTGGTTAGCTCTATTCCAAAAAGCTACCAGCCAAATCTTATGAATCCATTCCTTTTAGTGCTTAAAAATAAATCTTTTAAAAGTAGGTCGAGGTCATTTTTATTCGCAAACTTTGGTGAGCTGTATCCCAGGAAGTCACCAGCCAAATATTATTTTATGCCTTTCAATTATTCAGAAGAAGTCATTTGATGTTTTTGACATATTTGACCCCTGTGACCTTGAAAGAAGGTCAAGGTCATTTTCATTCCCAACTTTGTCGGGCTCCTTCCCATGAAGCCACCAGCCAAATATGAAGATTCTATACTTTTTAGTTCTTCAGAAGAAGTCGTTTAACGAGTTTGATGTTTTTGACCACTGTGACCTTGAAATTAAGTCAAGGTCATTTTCATTCTCAAACTTTATCAGGCTCCATGCCATGAGGCCAACAGGCAAATATGAAGATTCTATACCTTTCAGTTCTTCAAAAGAAGTTGTATGAAGGGTTTGACATATTTGACCTCTGTGACCTTGAAAGAAGGTCAAAGTCATTTTCGTTCTCAAACTTTGTCAGGCTCTATCCCAGGAAGCCACCAGCCAAATATAAAGATTCTATACCTTTCAGTTCTTCAGAAGAAGTCGTTTGAAGTGTTTGACACATTTGACCCCTGTGACCTTGAAAGAAGGTCGGGGTCATTTTCGTTCTCAAACTTTGTTGGGCTCCATCCCAGGAAGCCACCAGCCAAATAGGAAGATTCTATACCTTTTAGTTCTTCAGAAGAAGTCATTTTTAGCGTTTGACATATTTGACGGTTGTGACCTTGAACGTAGGTCAAGGTCATTTTCGTTCACAAACTTTGTTGGGCTCCATCCCAGGAGCCCATCAGCCAAATATGAAGATTCTAATCCTTTTAGTTCTTCAGAAGAAGTCGTTTGAATTTTTTGACATATTTGACCCCAGTCACTTGAAAGTAGGTCAAGGTCATTTTCGTTCTCAAACTTTGTCAGGTACCTACCAACAAAGCTTTCAGCCAAATATCATGACTCTAGACCTGTCCGTTCTTCAGAAGAAGTTGTTTAAAGGAAAAGTTGACGGACGAGGACGGACGGACGACGGACGACGGACGGACGGACGGACGGACGGACGACGGACGCCACACCATGACATAAGCTCACTTGCCCTTCGGGCAGGTGAGCTAAAAAGACACCACTTCTTGTGATTGTGAACTATACCAGCAGACATCTTTTCTATAGTGTCATGATTTTGAGTTTCATGATAACACAAATTGAAGAAAAAACAACTGAAAATCAAAGTACTGAAAGTACTGAAGGGCTAAATCTGTTGTGAAGATAATATTTGTTTCAAGAGAAGAAATACATGTCTATAAATAACAGTATAGCAAATGTAATAGATTTAATAAATATATGATATTGTATCCGGAAATATAATTTTCATGAAAGAGTGATATTCGCACTCAATGATTATATGAAACTGTCATTGAATAAATCAAGTAGCTCTCCCTGCCAATTTCATATCGTGGATTCATCTTAATCCACTGTATACTATAAGTACTGGAGGTGCAGAGATGGAGAATTGTTTTGTGTCTGTAATTTGTGAAGATGCAGGTGAATTCCCCCCTCATCCGAGCTTTAGTGACGGATGAAGGGAGATAATATTGCATTTCTACTTGAGAATGCGCACGCAAAACTCTATTCATAGAGCTAAAATATATGCAAATTAGGCCTATATAAAGGCCTGCACGCGGCACAGTAGCCATCATTTAAAGCACCAACCAATGTTGACTAAACAAGTGTGGGACTATGGGGGGGAAAGAAATTATCTCCCTTCAGCCTTCAGGTTGATTCTCAAAGAATCCTCCTCATCAGTCACTAAAGCTCGGATGAGGGGGGAATTCTTTTCCGAACAGCCTTCGGCTTTCGGGAGATAATATTGCAAGCTAAAAGTTTGTCAACATCTGGATAAATTCCATCAAACCGCTGAGACCAACTCACGGTAAATATATCAAATTCAAGATATACCTATTTTTAACAAAAATTGACAAGCACAAGTACAAGTACACTTTGTATAATGCCATTAAACTTGAAGTACCAGGTACGCCATTAAGCGTTCCCCATTGGTAAACTTTAGCTCCCCACCGTTCAATACACAGGTATAATATCCTATTGTCCATGTCACAATGACCATAATTCAATTAGTATTACTACTTTTCGTTTCAGATTGCCACGTGCAACAATGTCTGATCACAATATTGCTGTTAAATAAAGAAGACACCCTGATAAGGATGTGAACGTCAATAATCGGCGTTCCTATAGAATCATGAGATCTCGACCAATTTCGCCTGCAAGCAGCAATGGTCTGTTGACGTTGACGCGTTAACGTTTCGTCTATTCACTATAATGTCTCCTGTCCCTTTAATAGTTTCATCAATAAAATCAAGCACTGTATAACGTGCCTATGTCAAAATACTGTAAACACTTATGTATAAGCTTGATACCTAAGCTTAGAAGCCATTCAAAAAATAAAAGAATGGACGCAATTATGGAAATATACATTTCCTTGAACAAACAAAAGACCTACATTTAGTTTTGTCCTGACAAAGACATCAGTCTGTGTGTAGTTTCTATCATTACCCATAACAGAGCAATTAAGGACGTCATTCTAATACATTTATTATATATCCGTGGATATATAGTGTGACAGGAGGTACACACCCTCCACTTTCTTCTGACCTATCAGACATGAAGCCTGATAAAATTGTACCAGACCACCTGATACATTCTCGTAGAGACATACAAATGTACTGACCATACTTCTTTCCCAAAGATTAAACGGTCTGATGCCAATACTCCCATTGAACATAAATAAATGGGGTCACATGACCTAGTAGCAACTATCTATAATTGTCGCCTTATCATCCTTATTGACATCATCACCTCTGGTTAACCGTTAACATTGTCATTAGTAGACCCATACTAGACCTACAGTACACATTGTATCTATAGGACAATAAGGGCGGAAACATCATGCTTCCGTACAATAAAATCTCACTTTTCCGTATTGGTTACTTACACAACCACACCCAACGGATACTATCACCATTTTCTAAACATTGGACTATATTCTCGACAGTCACCAATCCTTTGTACCTTTTAATGTGTAAATGAAACTGACAAAACACAGATAGCCCAATCGACTCGAAAGGCAATTTTCTGAATTCATCTGCGATGGACATCATCACCCAAAATCGTTTCCTCTGTTCCCTCTTTGACTAATTCTATCTATATATATATACATCACAAATCATCATTAGTGACAGTCTAGTATATTTCCAAAACATACTGCAAAAACACCACTATTTTCACAATAATACAATGCTCTGTTCTGATCATACCAGACACATTACACAAGGTCTTATAGGACCTACAGTTTGTACCCAAGTACAGTGTAACCTTTTAAGATTAGCACAAGTGATGTTATCACTCCTTGTTTCTGATCTCCATTACGTTATACGTCCAGACTCCAGTCTGTTTAACAGGATATTAACACAAACAACCAACTTGGTTATCTTGCCTAATAATCATTTCTGATTATAAATAAAAATAGATAAAACTATATCCAGTTCGCAATATAGCGAATATAGGAAGCTCCCGGAAGCTCCTTGGAAGTCTTGAATGTTTCGAAATTCATGCAACATTCTGATAGTTACTACCTGTATGAAAACTGAATGGAAACTCACTAGCCATCCGTGATGACAAATATGTCTCGAAGGAAATCAAACGTGGACAGTATTATAGAGCTGTATACTTATTTTGAGGTGTATCTGCCTACTGTGTGGTAATTAGTATAGACCACCAATGTAAAGTCCATTAATACTATCACTATCAACTATATACCATATTTTAAGTATGCCATTGCCGCTTTCCGGGTTCTCTGTCCCGAAAAAACCATTTTGAAGGTATGTTAACCCTTCTGGGCAAATAAACCCACTTTCACCACACAGTCCTTATACACCAAACCTCTGACCAAAAGGTGGTAAAAATAATCTGCAAATCCCTCAATTTGAACATTGACCCTTAGTAAGGCATTACGTAATTAAAATAATACTCAGGATTGCTTAATCTTTCTGCAAGTCTGTCTGAAAATGCCAGCACCTTTTTTCTAATTTCTTCTTATTTTAGTGTATAAATAACACAATACTAATAACTCTGTGAACATACAAGGGACGTAATTAAAACAAGTTGAACATTAATCAATACAAATCTTCCGTGAGTGACCCACTTATAACATAATTACTGACGTGGATATAAACATTAACCATGCAGTAATGTATCTTATTCAGTCTTTGTTTTCCCCAATATCAGCTATATAGTGTAGTATGTGTAGTATTTTACTATTTAATTTTTAGTGCACAACATTATATTGTGTTCATACACAAGTGAATTGCCCTCTCTACTGAGGCGCGCCATGAACTGATCTTGTAAACACAGTTTTATAACTCAAAAGTCGGCCAGACACCCAGACCTTTAATTCGTTGCTGAATTTTTAAAAGCCAACCAGAGGAATCTGTGTTGCTTAGTTATGCATAGTATAAGGGTGTATTAACCAACGACCCATCAGGTCTAACCAGGACCCCCGGCCAACTGTTCATTTCCGCTTATATAAGATTATTAAGCTGGATTATCACGTAAGCACAGCCTTGCATCAATCAATACTTGTGATACAAAAACTAAGGTATTATCCTACCTATATCACACAGTTTATGATTATCTCCCACTATATAGAAGCAGGGCAAGACCGTTATGTACTCCAGGACAACGCCCAAATATCTACCTCACTTGGCCTTTCATTATTATATTCAATACTTTTATTCAATATTTTGTGTGAAAAACTCGCGAGAACACCAGAAATCAAACCTGCTATCTAGTGTGCAGTACCTGACTGGAATTTGCACTGTACAATATTATTCATTTGAACATCAACCAACCACATAGTGCAGGGTTTCCCCGCCTATTTCAAAATGGTGTTTACCATCGCATCTTGGCATGCATGCAGGTACCCCAAAACAAATATTCAGCAAGTCGACCAATCAATATGTATCCAGACTCCAGACTGTTCATGTGTTCGCGACTTTGAATACCGTACATTACAGTACTGCTATGAAAACAGTAACAGTTTTATTTTAGAAGAACATTTCAAATGTTCCAAGTACAATAGTACTATATTACACAGTCAACGACTGTACAGTATTTAATTATTTTTACAAAATTGAACGTAGATCTCTACCTTGTAATATTTATAGGTACAGTCATTGACCATCACGAGGGAGTCGTCACAAGTAGCCAATACAGACTTTTTAAAATAAAAACACGACTCAAACATTGGCCAGTACAACGTCATCACAGTATGATGTGCATACATGCCATAACTTTCCGGTGCAAAATAGTGAGATCAGTGCTTATTTTCAGTGAGATTTGGTCAAAAATAGTGAGATTTTTTCTCTGAATTCGTGAGAAATTCGTGAGACATTTAAAACATAAATTATACTGCATATAACATGGTATTAAATAATTTTTGTTATTCTGAAGCCTCCAATTACTTTGTTAGAACCAAAACCGAAGATTTATTGATATTTATAAGGATTTTAGGGAGGTTTACACATGACATACGGTCCAGATAAAACTATCAACATTTAAAAGTAAATATATCACAATACTTCCATCAAATGCAAAAAAAAACAAATAACAATTCCATCCCGACGGCAAGAATATAAATTCCGGATTCAGTGTCCGGTTTCGATTTTATAGTCACCTACAATTTAACATTTCCGTTTCGGTAAACCATGTTTTCGATTGTAATGAATTAAATAGCAGTTTATGTTGCTGTCTAATGTTTATATCAACTGTCACCACATATTAATTAGCAAGTAGTCCCCACTGGATGGGTGATCCCTGATTTAATTGCTTAACAGTGCACACATCGGTGAGCAAGTCACCAAGCCATGTGCCGCCAATTCGGCCGGCTGGGCCATTCTCCAATTTCACACCTAACGGCTGCTAATTGGCCTGGCCTGCAATTTAAGTGGCTGGTTTGTGATTAACGACCTCTCAGTGACCAAGGTCAGTGTGAATCCATGTAGCTATTGTTTATTCACTAAGATTGACCAAATTTCGTTTCGTGAGATCAAATTATTTGAAATAAAAAGAGTGAAAATGGGTCCCACGCCGCGAGACATTTTGGAAGGCTATTTTTCATGAGTCTCACGCCAAAAGCGTTAGATATGGCATGTATGCATGTGTGCTCCCGACAAACTCACTATAATCCGATTGCCAGGCTTCTCTCTTTGACCATATTCGCGGAACTGATACACACAGTAACCAGCCTGAGCTTGTCGTAATGACCAGAATTAAGTATATTCCTTCAACGTCCAGGGTATCACCCCAACTCCACATGTCAATTTCTACTTTCACTTCCCACCGGAAGTCAACAGGTTTCGCCTTATCTCGTATAATCTCGCTCTTAGCGATAACTTGGTTCAAGTTAAAAAGCGAGTAAAAAAGCTATCAAAAACCCACTTACCTGGTCTGTTATTTTACACACGTTCACCTAACGACAATTTAGTATTACTAGACCACTGTGTTAAACAGAGCCGACAGCACACACACACACGTGTGTTGAACATTCCACGAATGCCCGTTCACGACAATTTTTGCTCGACAAGAATATGTACTTGGAGACGACAGTCAAATCCTCAGGATAGACCTCAGTAGGCAACACGTACCTATATAAGTATACTCACCAGGGTGATGTATATGAAATACAAAACCTGTCGCTAAAAAACAACGACAACCACGAGTGTATACCACGTATACACATGTCGATAACCAAAATACCTGGTGAACCACCAGTATTGGTATAAAAGCCGAACGACTGCGTCGTTCATTCAGTGAAACTTCACTTTTACACCTCGTAAGGTATGAATTACTTACCAAAAGCTAGACGCTATCTCTAGCAATAAATAAATATACGTACTCATGGACGTCGCACGTCCTCACGTATTGCGCTCAAGTAAAAAGATGGCTACTGTGCCGCGTGCGGGCCTTTATATAGGCCTAATTTGCATATATTTTAGCTCTATGAATAGAGTTTTGCGTGCGCATTCTCAAGTAGAAATGCAATATTATCTCCCGAAAGCCGAAGGCTGTTCGGAAAAGAATGTGACTCGCCCACCACGACAGATGGATGCACATAATAATGTGGAGCATAACCATATACCATAGATAAAACAATGAATCAAATTAAAGTGCCCATAGCACTGGAAATTTGTTGCATGGCTTTTTTTTAATAGATTTCAGTAAATATGCTTTTTTTTACTGCAATACATTATATTCCTAGGCTGGGAAAGTGAAGTATTGCCAGTATATGTAATAGTATAGCAATACATTGCATTCCTAGGCATATAGTGTTTATGTATCTGTGGTGTGTATGCATGTCTATACTATTGATGATGTCATCTTTTGTAAATTTTTCCATAAACTTGAAAATCAGGTATATGATGTTTTGTTATCTTACATTTCCCAAAATCACAATGGTATTAGTAAAGGATGGCACCTGACCTTTTTATGAATATTTGTTAAAATCTTACTTAAGGTAAGTTAACATTTCACAAATCAGCCTTTCATATATATATTTTAGTAAATGTCATAAAACCGTTCAATACATGTGTCAAGATATACCAGTGACAATGTGGCAAATACCTTTAAAAAGTTTCCACAAGACCTGCATGGCTTGCAGGACTTCAAATTAACAAGAGGCCATAGGTCATAACACACACATCAAAATTCCAGTAAGGACATAATAAATTTAATATCAGTAACATGATTTTTGAACTTTGGTCACATGACTTCTCTTACAATTCTGAGCAACTTTGCTTCATAATGTTATAACAAAATAACCACAATTTAAGATATACAAAATTTGACCTTGACATTTGACCTGGTGACCTTGACATTTAGTGACACAATTTTCTCTTTGATTCTGACCAACTTTGCTTCATAATATCACAACAAAATATGCACTAATTAAAAAATACAAAATTGACTTTGACCTATGACATTGACCTTTGACCTGGACCTTTTGCGACATGACTTCCTCTTTGATATTGACCAACGTTGCTTCATAATGTCACAACCAAATATCCACCAATCAGGAAATACAAAATTTTGACTTTGACCTATGACCTTGACTTTTGACCTGGCGACATTGTCCTTTTGCGACACGACTTCCTCTTTGATTCTGACCAACTTTATTCATACTTATATAAATATATATATTCTTTGCTGGGGGAATAAAGTTTTTTTGCTTTTTTTCTTAACAGAAGAGGAAAAAAAAAGAAAAAAAACTTTGTTCATAATGTCCCAATCAGGAAATACAAAATTTTGACTTTGACCTATGACCTTGACTTTTGACCTGGCGACATTGACCTTTTGCAACGTGACTTCCTTTTTGATTCTGACCAACTTTGCTTCATAATGTCACAACCAAATATGCACCAATTAGGAAATACAAAATTTTTACTTTGACCTATGACCTTGACTTTTGACCTGGCGACATTGACCTTTTGCGACACGACTTCCTCTTTGATTCTGACCAACTTTGCTTCATAATGTCACAACCAAATATGCACCAATTAGGAAATATAAAAAAATGACTTTGACCTATGACCTTGACTTTTAACCTGGCGACATTGTCCTTTTGCGACACGACTTCCTCTTTGATTCTGACCAACTTTGTTCATACTTATATAAATATATATATTCTTTGCTGGTGGAATACAGTTTTTTTGCTTTTTTTTCTTAACAGAAGAGAAAAAAATAAGAAAAAAAAACTTTGTTCATAATGTCCCAATCAGGAAGTACAAAATTTGACTTTGACCTTTGACCCTGACCTGGTGACCTTGAACTTTTGCAACACAACTTCCTCCTAGATTCTGACCAACTTTGCTTCATAATGTCACAACAAAATATGCATCAATTCAGAAATACAAAATTTGACTTTGATCTATGACCTGGTGACCTGGTGACCTGGACCTTTTAAGACGATACTTACTTTTTTATTCTGACTAACTTTGTTACATACATTGTAATGGTATAACAAAATATTTACCAGAAGCAATGTTTAGTAAAATTCTATTTTTAGTAACAATGACCTTGACCTTTGGCTAATCACGTCCATTTTCGAACTTGCGTGTGAAGTAAGTTTAATTAAAATCCGTGAATAAATATGGGAAAAGCATTTGCCCACAGACGGACAGACAGTCGGACAATGCAATACCATAATACGACCCGTCAAAGACGGGCGTATAACAATTTAAATGAGTGTGTTTTTAACTAAAGTATTTAAAACCGCACTGTCTCTCTGCCTTATCAATTAGGTCCCCTTGGTCAACAAAAGACCAATAGGCATACCTGTCAACTGACCAGATTTCGTCTGGTCACACCAGATATTTCAGCTCAATTTAGCTCATGACCAGATATTAATAGATCATATGACCAGATCACCAGATTTTCACCAGATATTCAGTAATATCAGATCTGTAGTGAAATGACCATCTCATCTTGCGTTTTTGATATTTCCATGCATCACAAAGATTAGTTGCTGCTGTCACATGATAACAATACATGTTATTTTGACTAGCAAAGGGATATTTGGGCCTCTCATGAAGTTAAAGCTGACATTGCCTAAGCAGGGGTGTACAATTCCACTAGCCCGGCGCCCGGGGCTAGTAGATTTTATGTTGGGACTAGTGAAATTTTTCAATATTTACTATGAAAATATAGGTCGGGCGAGTAGAATTTTTCAAAATCTGCCTGCGGGCTAGTACTTAAGATATTGAATTGTACACCCCTGCATAAGGAACGTAGAGTAGTAAGAAAACTATTTTTTCACTGTGGAACCGACTATACCAGAGCCTGCTTCCTGTTACACAATCTATATATATCCTGTTTTGCGAAGCCACGCCCACCATATAGGTGTTTATAAACCAGCGTAAATATTTTTTTGTTAGTATGTTTCAAATTTTGACACAGTGAAAATCGCTCTGAAAGCTATGTATACATGTGTATTATCGTCATACTAATAAAAAATTATTACCTCAATTACCCGGTATCGAACCGACTTCCCTCTGGTCAACGAGTCTGTGCTCTACCAAGTGAGCTATCCAGGCGATATGTATGCAGACACCCAATTAGCAAAAAACACACACACAAAATGGTTAGGACATTATTTAAAAGTATAATATTGCTGTGTTGGATGCATTATTAACACTTGCCATGCTGAGATGTTTCAGGTAGCTGGCTGTCCTAGCTGTGCTGCATTGTTTCATGAAAATGCTAAGAAAATGACACTGTTGAACATAAACCATTATAATATCAAAACCACAGATGACATGAAGACCAAACTCTCAGATAACAATAACAATAAGTTTATTTGTTAATATTGATGACTTGTTTAGCAATGGGTGATGAGACACTTGCATGGTAACCGGACAGTTGCCATGGTAACCAATAAACCACAATTACAGCAAAATTCATCTTTTTCCAGTTCCTTAATTTTTTAAAAAGACATTTAATATATTTATTGTAATGGAATTTAAACTAATAAAAGTGTACTCAGGGTTGATTTTAATATTTTTAGGTCGATAAATGACCACTGGTTTTTAAAAAAACAGACTGATTTTTATAAAAGTGTCTGAGCAAAATAATAAAAAATTTTTTTTTTTTTTTAGAAATCTGTTTGGGAATTAAAAATTATTAAATATTATAGTACTTAAATCACTGTTGGGGGGACGAGAGCACAATGTCCCTATAAGTGATTATAGTACTTAGTAAGTAATATTGATAAACTTGCAATACTTATAGGTGTAATACTGAACATTTAAAGCCAATTGGTAGGGAAAATAGTGGGGAAAATTCCCAATTTTTGGGAATTTACATGTAAAATATCACAATTGCCTTGTCCAGTGAGGGCCCGGTTTAAAATCCTTAGAATCAGCCCAGATACTCAACACTGTCATAAGGACAAAATTTTATATTTATACTAGTCATATTAAAATTTTCTTTCAAATATTAATAAAAATATTTAGAAATATATATGATCATTTTCAATGAAAAGAGTCCCTTTAAGCATTACTGTATTTCAAGAAATGTTAAATGTCAGTAAGAATTCTCAAAATAAACGTAAATCACCGTTGTTATACATACTTGATATTAAATCGATAAATAGAGGATACTTGTATCAAACAAGTTTCCATTTATATTAATTATATGAAACAAGTTTAGAATGTTTTGATTTTGCAGAGCTCTAGCCAGAAGGCAGAGCGAAATTAAAACATTTTTAACAAGTTTAGATTAATTTATTCTATATCAATTGGAAATGATTGTGAGATTCTTTATATCTCAAAATAAAAGCGTTTTGCATTCAACAATATCATGACGATGGATTTCTATTGTGACGTCACAATCTATATGCTTTTAATATGTATTATGTAACATGTGACAAACAAAATGTATGGAATTGGTGTAATTTACAGTGATAATGGAGTAAACATATGATCAACAGTCCCAATCAGGTTTCAAGAGTACCTGGTATACATGTGGTAGTACCGGATGATTGCATGATGTATAATATTGGTCATCAATAGTCGACAAACTGATTTTAAGTTTAAACTTGGATCTAATCAACAGTCTTCGAAAAAAGTTATACCCATACTCTGAATAGTTCAAATCATAATGTGTACAATAGTAACAATACTGTACAATTAGGTATCCAATTACCAATTACCTAACCAGCTCACGATTAAACTACCAACTGTGTGAACACATTGATCAACATAAACAAGAGGCCCAGGGGCCTTAATAGCTCACCTGGTATTTTATTTTTCAATTTAAAACCTGCTGAGTACCATACAGGTTTATCAAAGGAGTACAAGAAACAAAGTTGCATCTCCCATTTATAAATATTCAATTCTCTTTGCCCAAAGATTCTCTAGAACAAGTTTGGTTAAAATCCCTTGGTTAAAATCCCTTCACAGTACAGAAGGAGAAGGTTCTTTAATGTTTTCCTCTATTTCCCCTAATGGGCCCCACTCATCTGCCCCAAAGAAGGGGGACCACACACTTCAGTTTATACAAAATTGATTCTTTTGTCCCTAAGCATGCTTCAGACTATATTTGGTTTAAATCCCTTCACTTGTATAGTAGGAGAAAAAAAATCCTCTATTTCCCCTATTTGGCCCCGCCCTTATGCCCCCAGAGGGGCCACACCCTCCGTTTATACAAACTTGAGGCTCCTTTGTCCAAAGATGCTCTACAACAAATTTGCTCAAAATCCTTCTATTGGTTGAGAAGAAGATTCTTAAAGATTTACCTATTTTACCCCTATTTGGCCCCGCCCCTCTGCCCCCAGGGGGGCCATACCCTCCGTTTATACAAAACTGAGAACCCTTTGGCCAATGATGCTCCAGACCAAATTTGGTCAAAATCCCTTCATCGGTACAAAAGGAGAAGGATCTTTGATGTTTTCCTCTATTTCCCCTAAAGGGCCCCACCCTTTTGGCCCAAAGAAGGGGGCCCACACACCTCAGTTTATACAAAATTGATTCTTTTGTCCCTAATCATGCTTCAGACTGCATTTGGTTTAAGTCCCTTCAATTGTATAGTAGGAGAAAAAAAATCCTCTATTTCCCCTATTGGGCCCCGCCCCCAGAGGGGCCACACCCTCTGTTTATACAAACTTGAGTCTCCTTTGTCCAAAGATGCTCTACAACAAATTTGGTCAAAATCCTTCCATTGGTTGAGAAGAAGAAGATTTTTAAAGATTTACCTATTTTCCCCTAAAAATCAGCACAGATCAACATTCTAGTAAAAAGAAGTCAGTTTGTTTTACCGTATCGACTATACACAAAGCTCAACTGGAGAGTTACTTGCATACTACCACTAGGCTACTCTTCATCATGGCTGGTTGTCTTAGCCCACTTGTAAGCCAGAATGTACTCTTGCTTGGTGTGGTCCATTTCGAAGCAAGGGGCCAGTGGGCTACGCAGTGTCACATTAAATTGTCCACGCTTGTAGGTAATTTCGCAACCACAACGCTTCCGCTTTTCACCTACAGCTGCAAGCAGTTGTTTTTCAGCAGGACCACAGACAACACACTGTCTGGCGAGAGAAACTTTATAACCAGTGCTGATGATCTTCTCCGGAAAGTGTTGTCCATCAGCTGTTGTAGCACAAGTGGAGAAGGGCGTCCAGCAGACAGTCTCGAAATAGTAGAGAGGGCAACCTACTGAACATTCAATGCAGAAGCGGCGTCCTCTCTGTTGTGTTCTCCCTGTAGAGGTGGTAGGCATTGAGGATGGCCATACTGATGATACTTGAGGGTTTTGATGAACACACAACCAGACTAAGCTCACCATCTGATCTGCCCTGTTTGAATGGAAAACATAACTAAATAATATGAACTACAGTACCATACCGATTGACAGTGAGACAGACGGATGGATTAGTTGTCTTCCCTTAATGCTAATTAAAATACATGTAAAGTTTGAAAGTATTTTTTTTTTTATGGATGCCTGTAGGTACATGTACGAGATTGTGTCTTGTTCGGACGAGATTGTATTTAATTGACTTTTAAGTTTTAAATGGTACTGTGCCATATTAGGTTTTTGGTGATGGCCAACTCGTCAACTATCCCAAACAATTTGGTAGTTATGCATGATTGCTTACATTGAGACTTTATGAGTTTATAAATGGCACATGTAATTTTATATAGGTTTCACTAAGGTTCCGTTATAGACCATCGCCTGTATTTATGTTGTTAAAAAGGGTCTAAAATGGCAGATCTAGCCATCATAAATGACGCTGGTACATCAATGGCTATTGCCCATCTTAACAAGAGGCCCAATGGGCCTGCATCGCTCACCTGGTATTAATCTCACACTTGTAATCTTAAAAGTGGACTAAAATACAGCTACGGGCAAAATATCAGTGTTTGATTCATAAGAACCTATTGACAGGATTTAAACATATGACGCCTGTGACCTTGAATGTCGAACAAGGACATTAGGTTGAAGAGAGTTTATAGTCTTCCCACCAAGCATGCTTCTAGCAAAATATCATTACCCTGGACCTTTTGGTTATACAGAACAAATCGTTTAAAGATTTAAACATATATTGACTACTATGACCTTGAATATGGGCGAAGGTCATTCATTTGAACAAACTTGGTAGCCCTTCATCCCAGCATGTTAATGGCCAAATATCATCACCCTTGGCCTTTTGATTATTAAGAAGAAGTCATTCAAAGGTTTTAAACATATTTGACCCCTGTGACCTTGAATATATGTCAAGATCATTCATTTGAACAAACTTGCTTGCCCTTCATCCCAGCATGTTACTGGCCAAATACCATCACCCTAGCTGTCTCGGTTATTCATCAGAAGTTGTTTAAAGGTTTTAAACGTATTTGACCCCTGTGACCTTGATTATTTGTCAAGGTAATTTAATTGAACAAACTTGGTAGCCCTTCATTTCAGCATGTTACTGGCCAAATATCATCACCCTAGCTCTCTCGGTTATTTATCAGAAGTTGTTTAAACGTTTTAACATATTTGATGACCCCTGTGACCTTAAATATAAGTCAAGGTCATTTTTTAATAAACTTGGTAGCCCTTCATCCCTGCATGTTACTGGCTAAATATCATCACCCTAGGCCTCTTGGTTATTCAGAAGAAGTTGTTTAAAGATTTTAACATATATGACCACTGTGACCTTGAATATAAATCAAGGTCATTTTATTTGAACAACTTGGTAGCCCTTCATCCCAGCATGTTACTGTCCAAATATCATCACCCTAGGCTTCTTGGTTATTCAGAGGAAGTCATTTAAAGGTTTTAAACATATTTGACCCCTGTGACCTTGAATATCAATCAAGGTCATTTATTTGAACAAACTTGGTAGCCCTTCATTTCAGCATGTTATTGGCCAACTATCATCACCCTAGGCCTCTTGGTTGTTCATCAGAAGTCGTTGAAAGGTTTTAAACATATTTGACCCCTGTGACCTTGAATATTAATCAAGGTCATATATTTGAACAAACTTGGTAGCCCTTTATCCCAGCATGTTACTGGTCAAATAGCATCACCCTAGGCCTCTTGGTTATTCAGAAGAAGTCGTTGAAAGGTTTTAAATATATTTGACCCCTGTGACCTTGAATATAAATTAAGGTCATTTATTTGAACAACTTGGTAGCCCTTCATCCCAGCATGTTTCTGCCCAAATATCATCACCCTAGGCCTCTTGGTTATTCAGAAGAAGTCGTTGAAAGGTTTTAAACATATTTGACCCCTGTGACCTTGAATATAAATCAAGGTCATTTATTTGAACAAACTTGGTAGCCCTTCATCCCTGCATGTTACTGGTCAAATAGCATCACCCTAGACCTCTTGGTTATTCAGAAGAAGTTGTTTAAAGATTTTAACATATTTGACCACTGTGACCTTGAATATAAATCAAGGTCATTTTATTTGAACAACTTGGTAGCCCTTCATCCCAGCATGTTACTGCCCAAATATCATCACCCTAGGCCTCTTGGTTATTCAGAAGAAGTCGTTTAAAGGTTTTAAACATATTTGACCCCTGTGACCTTGAATATAAATCAAGGTCATTTATTTGAACAAACTTGGTAGCGCTTCATTTCAGCATGTTACTGGCCAAATAGCATCACCCTAGGCCTCTCGGTTATTCAGAAGAAGTTGTTTAAAGGTTTTTAACATATTTGACCCCTGTGACCTTGAATATAAGTCAAGGTTATTTTTTTGAACAAATTTGGTAGCCATTCATCCCAGCATGTTACTGGCCAAATATCATCACCCTAGGCCTCTTGGTTATTCAGAAGAAGTTGTTTAAAGGTTTTTAACATCTTTGACCCCTGTGACCTTGAATATAAGTCAAGGTTATTTTTTTGAACAAACTTGGTAGCCCTTCATCCCAGCATGCTTCTGGCCAAATATCATCACCCTAGGCCTTTTGGTTACTGAGAAGAAGTTGTTTAAAGTAAGAAGTTGACGCCAGACGGACGACGGACGACGGACGCCGCACCATGCCATTAGCTCACTTGGCCCTTCGGGCCAGGTGAGCTAATAAGTGTTGTTATCCCCCTTGTTTTGCCACAGGGTGGCTACGATTTTCACTTCCGGGGACAAATTTTGATACAAATTGGCGCCTTGCGTTTATGACGTCACAAACAAATGACGTCATAATTACATGGCGCCAATACGTATATAAATTCGTCCCCGGAAATGCATCTTAACTTCACCTTGCGGCAGAACAAGGGAGATAACAACATTTATTAACAAGAATTACGTGTAATTATATGTGTCGCCTGTCCCGCTTTGTCAATATAATAAGCATTTGGCATAGTACTACAGTGTATGACCCAAGTACATAAGAAAACAGACCTAAATGCAAAATCTTCACACTGATTTCAGGTTTTTATCCCAAAAAATGCAGAAATCCATGAAATGTTTTTAGTGTAGTAGGCTCTACTACCCATGATACATGTATGATTGAGGTTTGGTTGGTCTAGCTCTTATACTTTTTCAGAAACAGACTTAAATGCAAAACCTTAACATTGCTTTTTTTTTAAGTCCGGAAATTGGAGGTTTTTTTTCTAAAAAATACAAAAATTGTTGAAATGCTAGTACATGTACAGAGTGTAATGCATTCAGCTATACATCCCATGATACACCTATGACCCATGTTTGGTTGCTCTAGCATTTATACTTTGTCAAAAACAGCCTAACATGCAAGAGCTACAGTACGCGTCAGGTGATTTGGTACTCAGTCGCCTACCGAGCGACAAATTTTAATCCCCGTCGCTCATAGCCGCGGGATGTTCGCAGAAGAAACGCAGGCTATATCAAGGTAGATCCGCCGGCCCCCTCTGCGACTATCCCGCGGTCATGGGTGATGGGGATTAAGACTGGACAGAGAAAATACAGTATACTACTACCCTGTATGTGTCTGCTGTTGACAATGATCCTGTCTACGGTACCACAGATGTACAATTACAATCGGCACACCAAACAGAAAGCGCTACTCGAATTTCCCGAACGGAAAAGAAATAACGCCAGCACATACGCGGGGGGGAAAAACCGTCTTGTAGTGGATGTTTAAAAAGAAACGAGTTCTACGAGATATATTTAAAATTACACATTTATGCTTAAAATAAAGTAGCATTGCCTTGAAACGTGATAAACATATCGTCTTTGGGCAAAATTTACGATGTGCATGTGTCGGTCAATTTGACTAGATTACACGATTTCCCCTTTAAACAATCTAGATTATAATTGAAAAAACTAACATTAGAAGTTTTTCCGTGTAGTGTACATTGTATAAAATGTTATAACAGTTTACTGATCAACATAAGATGATTGAAAAATCTACCGAGGCGGACAAGCCGACTGTCCCTGCATTGTGAAATCGCCAAGAATTATTGGTTGGTCTGAAACGTCAATCACACCTCAGCACAGTAGCCCTCCTGTCATAAATGGCGGAGCTTACGCAATACACCGCATCATGCGACTGATTGGATGGTGTGTATCGTCGAGGTGCCGCCCACTCACTTCACCAAATTTTCGTAATTTTTTTTGTGTTCATAAAAATGAATAATAAAAAGACGGTTGTATTAAATAATGACCAGAATGAAAATATTGGTCCTTACTAGTCTACACTTTATATAAATGATTTCGCTAATTTCAAGTTACCTGATCTTATTTGATTCCGTGTATCAATCGGAGACGACAAGTATTTGTATTATTTCGTGTGTAACTATTGCAATACACAATTATATATTCGACAAAATCAGAATTAAATATAAATATAATTTAAAAGTTTTAAACCAAATACGTTTTGAAAGTTAACTTATTGCATTTCTTTAATTATGATCCCTTTGACATTGTTAGGTTTCAATTTAAATTCGTTTTTTCCAGCTCAGATTCCTACAAGAATATTTCAGTTTTTATCATATTTTCGTACTTTTAACAAATATATATTGTTTCTATGTATGATCTTTTCTGAAAAAAAATCAATCGCAATAAGTCCATGCCGGTCCTTAGATTTGATCCACAGAATCTGTCGATGTCTTTATAAAAATTCAAACTGACGTTGTGATCCATTTTCATACGTTAGTATAGTGTCGAAATGAATCTGATATGTGTTAAAACTATGTATTATCAATACTTAATAAAATTCCAACGAATGTCATTTCACACAAAAACGTTATAGTCTGTTGGCAAATCCGCATCCATCCGTTGATCTCACGTTCCGACACTATGTCATTCGTATCTTATCTTTCAATGCCAGCATTCCAAACCAAATACTATAGACTTCATTTATTCCGTTTAAGAATACATATATACGATTACAAATACAAATGGAAACGAATTAGGAAACAACTCTAGAAAACTTCACTCGTGCTCAACAAAAGTTTTCTCAGGAAACAAAAAAGTACGGGAAAACAAGATCGAACTTATATCACAAAATTGAAATTCGTCGCTTTACCAAGATTTCCCGAATCTAAGTTGCTAACTATCAACGATAAGAGAATGGAGTAAAAACAAAAATGAACTTAAGGCAGAGAGTCCAAGCGTACTGTGTTATTTCTCCAACAAAGAAGAGTTCCAAGTTGTTCTTCATTCTATTTTTACTTTCTCTTAATCAGATGTATGTGAAATTTTCTATTTCTCTAAAAATAACGAGAATTCAACAATATGTGTACCTTTTCCAAAGAAGTGAGTGGCTATTTTGTAAATGAAGAAAGAAGTGAAAAACGATCTCTGGAATATTTAATTAGCTCTTTTTTCAAAATAATGTTACGGACAATTAGATCTTTATATAGACATCGTACAACACTGATCATAGACCAATGACCGTTGCAATTCCTACATGATGAAATTTTGTTAATTTTCCGCGTTAATGCCTTCTCCAAAAAAAAGTTTGGTTATGTAAATAATGAAACTAGTTATCGTACCGAGTACGTATGGTTAGTATCATATAAGAAATGCTTGTATTGCAGTTCTCTTTAAAATCGCCATTCCTGTACAGAATATACAGCCCCAGGCGAAAAGCAGGTACCGAGAGTTTCACACCTGTTTGCAGGGGGGGTATATTGTATTGCCGTCCAGGTAAGGTACTGTCTGTTGTTGCAAAATAGTTTGATTGGCAGGTGTTAAACACAGGTGTGAGAAACTATGGTTCAAAGTTAATTGTTTAATTGCTTTTATGATAAGTGTAACGCAACGCAATGGGGGGTGCGAGGCCCAGTTGGGGGTTGGCCTCCCCAAGGAAAGTTTTTGAATTCAATGTCTCTGGAGCAAATTCACGTGTTTTGTGGAAATTTGGCGATTAGATTTAAGGTGAGACGTAATTTATGTCTGATTTTACTTTTGTAAAAAAAGGTAAAAAACGTATTTATTGCGATTTTTTTTTTAAATTTTACTTTTCTTACGCAATAAAGGTTTGAAATACACGGATATTAAATATGTTTTTACTCATCAAAATTATGTGTACTCATTTGCATATAGCTAGAGAGCTACGCGCCTGCACGATGAAAATAATACTAAGAAACTACGACATGAGATTGCAGCAAGATTTGTTCTTCAACTTCTTGCGTAATTGTCAGTAAACAAGGTCACAGTTCACTTCATCAAATAATCTGGTAGGCTTGTCCAATATTTGAGTCACTAACGTCCTGATTTATTAGCCAAAAAAATAACCGGCGCTTGGACTCCTCTTACTATCAGAATAAAGTATTGTTCCAGGTCGTTCTATAATTTTCCAATACAGTTTCCTGTTTATACATTAAAGATGATATGTCCAATACATTAACACACGAGTAGAATGGTAAAGCTAACCATGCTTTGACAACTTGAGATACCCTGTTAGCAGGCAGCTAGCTACCTGCTGTGGGTCGAGGGTCGCCGCCGCCGGTACCTGTAGTGTTGCAAACGCTTTTTACCCTCTGTTAGAATATGGACTAGCCAAATCAGTCACATTTGGACGAAATATTAAATTCTAGGGTTGAAAGCATATCTCCAAGTCAGTCTGTGTCGTGTTTGTTTGGTAACATCTGTCAAGATCGAAGGCCAACCGGACACACGGCTTCACTACGCTAAATTGGAGACGAGACATTTTGTTTCGTTTACTGGTTCGTAATATTTCCTATAAACTATCAAACAAAGTGTACACAAACAAAAAATGGAAGAATTTTACACATCTCCGTTACTCTTCAGAGTATTTTGGCTTCACCTTTAATTGACATCGCATTACGTAATGTACATCAGCAGCGCCACCTGTCGAAAGCAGCTGATTTTTTTCGTTAATTTATGCAACCTTCTGACTTTGAATACGAAATTGATCAAGAATGGTTGGTGCAAATAGCTGACCATCCCAAACACCGTGTGTTGCTTAAACAACTGAAAGAAAGCCTCATGTTACTCCGAGACGTTACTTATTGTTAACTTGCATAACTGTTTTATTCCGACCGATTTCCACCTGATAATCTGACATGAACGTAAATGATATGTTTTGGGCGTACCACGTTCTACTGCTATATTTTATTGCATGAAATATTTGTGCATACAGCATTCAGAACTGTCAGTGATATCCAATGTACAGTAAATTAGTTAGCTGCCGATTGACTATATTTAATCCCCAACGCTCGGCCCCCC
>NW_018408715.1:57508-68260 GCF_002113885.1 Mizuhopecten yessoensis
GCGACTTCGCCCAGGTGAAATCGCCGAGTGGCTTTAGTCCCTTTCACCTGCGCGACGACTATCGCCCGCGCGACGACTGTCGCCCGCGCGGGGTTTCAGTACCAAATCACCTGAAGTGTACTGTAAATGCAAAACCGTAACGTTGAGTTTTTTTTAATAAATTAACTGCACCAAAGTTGAAACTATTAATTTTAGAAAATTCCTTGTCTTTAATTACTAGTACTATATCTTGATAAAAAATTTAATACTTGTAATTATAGGTATTTTCATCAATGAAAAAAGAAAGAAAAATAAATGTGAACATATCATAAATATTGTTGCATATAAATCATCCTACTGTTTACTGTATGTCATTATTTATTTTATGTTTTTTTTTACATTTTCTTGACTTCCGATGTCTCGATTTTTCAAAGGCTTCAAAGGTTGTGAAATACTTTCAAAAACGAAAACTGTTCAACCAAAAGTTGTTTGTAATAACCAATAGATATAGCGATTTTCAATAACGTAAGTGAAGTACAAAATTTAGAATTTTTATATAGGATACTGAAAGTAGACAAGTCCCGTGACAATGTATTATGATCATGTAATCAAAGTACTGAAAGTACTGAAAGCTAAGGCAAAAGATATATATATTATTTTTGGAATGGAGAACAAAATAAAGACGAAGTTCCCATCATATTGTACAGAAGGATTTACTGTTAATTTGTTATGAATCAAAGTTTTATGTAAAAGTGTACCACTGTGAAGTTATTCTTCTTGTGTGTACAGTATATCTTTATAGGTTTGTCAGAAGAGTGGTACCAAGTTTCCTCTAGAATATATCATTTTAAACCTTTGGATAATTAATTTGCATAGGAATTTGGAATTGCTTCCCTTTGTCCATACAATGTATTTCATAGAACATTAAAAACTGAAACTGGCATTTACCCCTTTGACCAATACCTGATTATTTTAAACCATTGAATAGATTATGCACAGATTGTGAACATCTTTGAACTTTGCCTTTGTTGTTGAATAAGATATCAACCCTTGCCTTATCTAACAAAGTTACTTGGCATAAAACCATTGACCAATCAGAGTACAGTATGCTAATTAATTAGGCATGGATTTCACTCAACTTTGAACTTATCGTCTAAGTTTGTATATTGATCAATATATATTCAAGCAAGTTATCTTGTAAAGTGTGCACATCGACCAGGGTTGGCATGCTTTTTAATACGTGTGAATTTTGTTCAAGTTTCAATTTTGCATCAGTCAGTGTATATTGTTACAGAACAATATTTATAAGGATGTTTACTTGCCGAAACTAAATTGTGGATAAGCAAGTGGATTACTGCTACCCATAAATTTACAAGTCTCTCAATAATTTTGAAAAACTTTTAAATAAAGTGTTTTACATATTCACTGCAGTGAAAAGGTCTCTTCTTATGAAAAATGGAACTATTTTGAATCTGTGTTCCCATGAACAAATAATATAAAAAGCACTCTAATTCAATATGATACATTGTTGTATGTTTCAATATTGAATAAGATAAACAAAATATAAACATACATACTCACACACACACACAAGATTAGGAGAGTTACATTATTTTCCCTCTATTTCCATTGCATAAATTCTTCACAAAGAAAACAACAACTTTATAGCATATGTTCAGCTTTATCATCTTCATAGGCTAGCATTTGAAATAAGATGCACATATTAATTTCAAATACATTTCAAAAGAGTACTGCAAATGTACCAGCTAGAACACATACTATGTTATTACAGTTGTCATGATTGTTGGTTTCAGAACTGATAGCATTGTGCAACAAATGTTGACAACAGGACTTATTGAAAGTTGAGGTTGCTTGTGTATATGCAAACAGGTAGTGCATGATTTAATGTTGAGAATGATGGATCAAGGTTTATAAAATTTGGTTTGAATACTTAGTTAGGAATGCACTGACAATTTCTCTGTCACATGTACATGAACAGGTTGTGAAGCTGTAGCCTTCACCTTGACTGAATGAAATTGACCTTAAAACTGTCTTGAACAATTGATGTATGAAATTTAGAAATGAAGTTTCAAGAAATATGGTTGAAAACTTAAGAAATAATTGCTTTCATTGACATTGATACAATCTTGTGTGCTATCCCTCTCATATATCACACAAGATTTAATATCAAATGTTGGACACAGTAAAATCGAGCGAAGTTAACAAATATCAAGTTACATATTATAACTTTTATTTTATTTTATTGATATTGATCATAAGCATTGTTAAAAGTACAATGTATACCAGGGATCTTACATTTCTTTTACTACTTAACATTTGCGTTGACTTTTAATTCATTGGACAAAAACTAAAAGGAAGCCATGACCAGTATTTCTATCTTTAAAAACATACTTTTAATTTTTTTTCCAATTTGCTCCCACCACCCATAGTGTTATATTGATCAAAACAAACGTTGTTTCCAACATTTGTGCCCTTAGTCAGTAGTGGGTGTTCAATCACATTCATCAGGGTTTCAGCATCAAGTAGGGGCTGTTCAATCACATTCATCAGGCTTTCAGCATCAATATTCACAGATTCAATCTGTTCCAAGTAAAGATCACTGACTTCTCCATTAAGGAAAAGTTTGCGAGGAAAGCATTTGAACTACATTTGAACTATTCGCTGATGGAAGGATCTGTGGACTCGGCTTTCATGTGTCTGAGAGAAAATGATTTAGTCAGAGGTTCCTCCTCTATAAAGTAACTGACAGATTTCAAAATGTCATGTCACTGTTGGTATAGTTCTTGCAGCCTTTTGAAAAAGTTCATGAAGTCCTCAAAGGTATGAGAGAGTTGGTACAGTTCCTATTTCTCATCCTCCTTTCTCCCATCAATAACCATCCCTGTCTGTTGTAATATTGATTGCTTTCCCCCCCTAAAATAGAACATAGTTACCATATAATTTCTGCACCAGCAATAATGTTTAGAGATGATATTCAAACAAATAGGAGGCATAGCAATATGAGCTTGTATAGTGAGAAATAAGGCATTAAAGCTGAGGAGTTCATTAAAATGTTTCAAAAACATTTCAATAAGTCAATCTCTTTGGTAGCAGAACTAAATATAAACAAAATGTACATTAAATTCAACTTATAACAGCACATCATATGGGGGCTTAAGACATCTAATTCCTTAGGTGGTAAAACATGTGTACATAAAAAGGTACCAGTAAAAACAAAACAAAATTAGTTTAAACACACGCACTTAGATATTCACGGTTTTCATTAATACAAAAGATGAAGCAGAACATCACTCTCCCCTGGTTGTTTCCATAAAGAAGAAATTAACCAGGAAACATGGAGATGTCCATTGCACTCCTTTATTTTGCTTACAATGTGCAAATGTGCCTACTATGTGCTAATAAGCTTTCCATGTTATGGTTTTGTTTTTTATGTGCTGTATGCAAATGTTCTAAATGTGCTTAAATTACCATGTGCTGATGTGCTTACCGTGTTCAATGTGCCTATTAAGTGCTTTCCAAGTGATAAACTCTTTTTCTGAGCTTACAGTATACTACATGTACATACATGTTTTTATTTTATTTTTCCATGTTGTAATATTTTGGTCTCTGTTATTATACTCATGTTTTGTCTTTGTAGCTTATGTTGTATGTTTTGCAAAATGGACGTAAAATATATATTTTTGTATCTTGTACGTGCTCAAGGATTTTATCTGTAGTTTTTGGGACTATATATAGAAAAACTTTACCCCAGTATGAGGAATTGTTTTACACATTTATCATAAAACAAGTTATGTTCAGATTTCAGACAGAAGATACTCTAAAATTGTACAACTCAGAAAAGGTTGAAAAATATTTATAGTTCATTTTTTTCTGCTTAGAAATATTTAATCTCTAAATTACAAATGATAACTGTTTTAACAGGTCTAGTTTCCGAATTGGAAACCAAACCCTGTCTGACCTATAAATGATCATTATATAAGGCCAATTAAAAGTTTAAAACAAATATTGAGTTTATGCTAACCCCACAGATACTGGACACACTAATAGTAATATGATGTGTATAAACTATGATATATTATACACACTATACTTATTGGTGTGTTCGACACCAGTGTGGTTAACCAGACTTATCTCAGATTTGTGTTCTACAATACCCTTAAGTTTTTATATGCACTGTTAAAGTCAGAACTCCTGCTCTATATTAGCGCAGTAAAGATATTTTTCAAATTAACAATAAAATGCCTAGCTAATACATACCTACCCTATTTTTTTCTGATAGTAGAAACACAAGTAATTTGTTTGGCCTAATGTTTCTGTCATTTCATAATATTTAGAACTACTATACTTGTTTAAGTTTCCAAAACATCAAGTAGTATAACAATTGAAACTTCAATGAAAGCCAACATCACAATGAATCTAATAATACAATGTTTATAACATGTTTTTTTTTAACTGAATGAGAAGAAATGTAAGGCCAAATATCCTCACAAACAACGCTTAAGTGAAATCAGTTTGCAACTAAGCAGTTCGAAAATTTTGCAACACGTCTGGAGAAAGACGTTCCTCGTGACGCTGTAATTCACTAGAGTAAAACGTCCGTTTATTATGTTTGTTTTTGCATAATAACTGCTATACATACCGTAGAAGCACCTTCCTTTTTGTCATCGCCGCTGACAACATGCGCCATTCTCTGCGGCTTCGGCCGCATGCTTGGCCACAAGTCACCGAAATCGGGATACATAGCCTTATTTATGAATCAGTAGTAGGTAAACGTTGCAGAAGTGTATGTATATTGTTCATTGTCAATGCTGCTTAAACAACATGCCTAACATTAAGTCAACACTCGCCTGCATTTTCGTCTTTTCCGCTTCGCGTTGCGAATGATGTCTAGGCCTACACAAAACGAAAGTAAAATGTGCGCATGTCTAAATGTAAGGGAGATCACTCGTGTTTTCCCGCAGTATATGTCTGAAATCATTCCGAAGGTGTTGTTGTTTTTGTGTATATTGAAATAAAAGAGTCCTGTTATATGGTAATACTTCAATAAACGAAAAACACAAATCACACCAACAGACATATAAAATGTAGGCCTATCGGAGCATATTTTCGTTTCTGGCTGAGCTGTAATTAGCGAGAAGGCGATATAAAAATGCAATAGCATATCTTATGATGAAAATAGAACAAAATGATAATACTGCGAAGGTAAAAAAAGCCTTCAGGTTAGAATACCAATATGGAACTAGAGAAGGACAGTGGCTAGTTCTAACATGATTCCCGGTCTCATCTGCCCCGGCCGGTTGATCCCATTTTAGTTAGGCAAGCCTGGTGTGAATCACACGGAGGCGATTTTAGAATTAATTGACAGGATCCGTATCCATTAATAGGTTTGTAATATGAACTTTTTATGTTGATCTCCTACATAATTGTAAGTTATACTCCGCCTTATATTTCGTTAAATTATCAAGTTTACGTAACAAGTGCAAGCGAAATCCTAATTGACTGCCATGTTGGAAACTTCCTCAATCTTTCCGATATAGGTCAGACGTCTAAATATGGGTGTCATGACCAAATATGGAAATTGTAGTAAACATGACCGCATCAGTAGTAATACTATATTTGGCCGTGAAGGCCATATAAGGAAACGGATAACATCACGCGTGATCTAACATGGCCGTCGTTTCTTTTTTTAGAGTTTTTAGTAAGGATTTGTTATTTTAACGATGAACGAATATGCAATATTTTGATAACATTATAATCATATGAAGCGTGAATCAGATATATTATTACTGATTAGCACTTTTGATTATCCTCAGTTAGTTGGAACAGGACCGCTTCATAGCTCTGACCACGCAATATATAATTGTAAACAGGGACGTAAATGTCACCAATTTTAGCCAATCACAGGACAATATTTCCGTGTAAAGGGTTAATCCAGCGACAGTTCCAAGAGTAAATACGAAGTTTTAGAAGGATACTTAGTTCTAACTAAGAATAAGATTATATCCAATGACGTTTGAGTGAACTTGAGTCCGTGGTAATGGATTTTATTTGCAGTTTGTTTAGTATTACTAGAAGGTGACGTTATGTCTCGTTTATGAATATCTGAGCTCATTAACTGAAGTATTTTTACCGGAAGTTGCGTGTAGCATGCATGACCTACATTCAAGTAGCAGTTCCCGATTGAGATAAACAGGGTGCATTTTCAATAAGAATACGACGTTGTGATAAGATCATATGTTCTATAAAGAAAAGTAATGATATTTACAAGGCATTCAAGTGCATTTAAGTCCAAAGTTACGCATAATAAAGACAGTAGGTCCGGTATACGATTCAATTTAGTACCAGTGACTACCGCTAGAGGCCGTCTGTGTGAAATCGACATTTATGAATATCTGAGCTCATTAACTAAAGTAATACCAATAGCTGGCGGCTAACGCCTTAGCTAAAAACAGACGTACCTCTGTTGTCGCAGTTGCCATCCATTTCCTGAATCGGGTCTTTGGATGTAGCTGTACTAGCTCCCAAGTTGTTGGGCATAGCGGTTGGTCTCCGTAAATATTCGTGGCAATCTCCTCTCATATCCATGAGAAGATTTTAATTTCCCCCTTAAATGTCGGCATCTGAGCAGAGACGTCTACTAAGCCTTCCATCTCCCTGATCGGTCCGTTCTGTAATAATGTCGTTGTCGGACACAATGGGATCGAAGCCTTTAAACTCCTCATCGCTGTCGTTATAAGCAAAGAATTCAGCGAAGAAATCGCCGTGTTCTACCATCGCCATTTTGTACCGACGAGATACCAGACGGTCATGAAGTCGCATGACTTTCCCGGAAGTGTATTTATAGAACTTACATTGCTATATTCATTTTCTCGATCTAAATCGCACGTTAACATAAATTTGTCGTTTATTTTTATTTCACATATAAATGTAGTAAGTCTGAATCGTATTTTTGGTTTTCTGTATGACGTCAACATTTTTTTCAGTGAAATTATAAATAATTCCTGACATTAGGATTCCCCCCTTTCCGGTGACGTAATATTTGTGCTTCCACTGAGCTAAAAATATCGATGTATACATGAATGCCTTCAGACTGCTGTGAAGCGATGGGGAAATCCCAGTATTCAATCATCAAAAGCAAAAATTATATTGCGAGTTGAAAACTAAATTATATATCATTTAAAAGGTTGAAATCTCGTATTCAAGTGTGCAAAATATCAAAACTTTACTCGCCATGGTTTGATACGATAAGTATAATGACATATTCTAAGGGAGTCCCAAATGGCGTCTCACAGGGGCCCAGTAAACTGGGGTTAAATTACCCAGAATGCATCGACGATCGCCAAATTACCCAGAATGCATCGGGAATCGACTCCCTAAAAGTTGACAGTATGTTCTCTGGCTTCGAAGAATGTTTTTGAAGTGCCAACTAGTCTTTTATTAATGCATCCTTATGTAAACAATACATATGGTTTATGACAGTGGAACATTTTATAACACTGAGAGTGGATAACTCTTCGTAGAGGTTGATTTTATACTGTTTTTATAAACACAAAACAGCATTTTGAAATTTTGGCGGACATTTTGCACTACAATCAATAGGTGGCGTCATGTTCATCCGGGAGATTGTATATATATATTATATAGAGATAGAGTGTAGTGTTGCTTGCGAGGCGTTTGCAATGCATGGGCTGCCAATCTTGTTGCACAAGATTTAGCCCAAAAAAACATTAAAAATGTTGGAGACATGATAACTATTATCATTTTATTGGGTGCTACTTTGCCACTCCTCCAATATCATTTTACCTGTTGTATTAGGTTATTGAGTAAAAATATAATACAGAAGTGACAACATAATCGTAAGTCGATAAAACTATGGTAAAATTAATAAGAACTATAATAATATTTACATGGATACCATTAAAGAAGTACTCGTATAGTTAGACCAGGTGCTTTAGAAAGGTCTTATGCTTTATCGACGACATCCGCCATGTAAATCTTGGTCAAATTCAAGAAATGTCACGTCTTGAAATAGAGACCCAGTACATGTACAGTACAGCGCGAAAGCTCTTTCGGTCATGTATTTCATAAATCTCCCCGTGGCCACCTCGTACATCTAAAGCTTGGAAACATATATAATACATGTATACTGTACAGTATTTTTTAATGGGTGTTCAATGCTTAGAATGGTTACATTAAGTACATACAATATGTACGATAATTGATGCTTGGATAGTCATGCACATCCATTTGAAAATTTGTACTGGATTGATTCCAATAATCGCCCACACCTACTTCTGTTTTTTAATGAATTCTAATAATCGCCCAGTCCATCCGGGCAATTATTAGAACCAATACGGTAATAATGTCAACAAAAGCAATAGTGATTTCCGTTTGCAAAAACGGAAATCTATAATGGGCAAACACATTATCCCCAAACGTTGAAGTTAGTTGGGGGACATAATTGTATGCTTACCAATGCCAGTAGGTCCCTTTTGTACTGTTCCATTGCAACCACCAGGGCAGCTTTTTGGCCAAGCCCTGGAGTGGTTGTCTAGGATACACGCACCAACAGTCAGTGGCGCAAATAAGTGAACTGCTAAAGAGTAGGCGATATCCGTTTCTGATGATGACGCAGGCAAGTTTCCATCTCTGGTTTTGCAAACTTTTGATAAACAAACATCATGTGCTTCTTTACCTGTGAGAAAATATAAAAAAAATAAAAGTACTGGAAAAGTAGATGACTTAGTAATTAGGGCTATTGGCTAAGCTGTGCTCACTCTAGGCTGAAAATCCTTTTAGCAAAAGTTTCTAAAGGCACTTTTTTCTTTTAGCAAACAAGGATCCGCCGATCGTGTTAAGTCTCGTTCAACCAGACTTCCCCCCCCCCCCCCCCCCCCCCCCAAAAAAGGGGCNTCACTCTATTATTCTGCTCGTAATGTCAGAACGAGGTGTACTGAGATCTCAGTACATCAATCAAATCGGGGGCGTGGTCAAATACTTTAATAGTGTCTGTCAAATCTCAGCATACGTGTATAGTCCTATGTACCCATACCTGTCAACTGACCAGATTTCGTCTGGTCACACCAGATATTTCAGCTCATTTTAGCTCATGACCAGATATTAGATCATATGACCAGATCTGTAGTGAAATGACCATCTCATGTTATGTTTTTGATATTTATATGCATCAAAAAGATTAGTTACTGCTGTCACAGGATAACAATACATGTTATATTGACTAGCAAAGGGATATTTGGGCCTCTCATGAAGTTAAACCCACATTACTAATACTACAAAATATCAATTAAGGTAGCAAATAGGCCGATTCGCGAACATTCATGGTTGTTTAGGATGCCGAAAATGTTATTACGCATTATGACCAGATATTGTGCAGTCAATATCTGGTCATGACCAGATATGGGACTTTCAGAGGTTGACAGGTATGTGTACCCAATGATGTGTATAATATGTCGCTGATTTACCTGTTGATACGGGAAGCATTTCAGGTATTAATCTAGGCTAATTTTACTACCGAATATAGGTAGTTTTCCCCAAGCAAATATTGTCCATTAACATTAAAAAATAATTCCCCTACTACAAAAAATGATCATTAACACAGAAATATTTTCCCCGTTTGAAAAAAAAGGTAGTGTTCCTCAAAAGCTAGATTAATCCCTGCATTTACACGTGTATGCTACCTAAACAGATTGCACGGGCATGTTACACAGCGGATCACCCTTTTAACAACCATATTGATATGTACTTAACAGAATAAAATACAAATTCAATAGTTAGGCCACACCAATTTGATTAGTAGTTCGTCGGGATTACCGCTCCTGATTTGTATACATCAACAAAACAAGAGGCCCAATGGGCCTGAATCGCTCACCTGGTATTAATCTCACACTTGTAATCTTACAAGTGGACTAAAATACAGCTACAGGCAGAATATCAGTGTTTGATTCATAAGAACCTATTAAAAGATTTAAACATATGACGCCTGTGACCTTGAATGTCGAACAAGGACATAAGGTTGAAAGTGGGTCAAGGTCATTCATTTGAACAAACTTAGTAGTCCTTCATCCCAGCATGCTACAGGCCAAATTTCAGTACCCTGGGCCTTCTGGTTATTGAGAAGAAGTGGTTTGAAGATTTTACGACATTTGACCCCTGTGACCTTGAAAGTGGGTCCAGGTCATTCATTTGAACAAACTTGGTAGCCTTTCATCCCAGCATCCTACAGGCCCAATATCAGTACCCTGGGCCTTTTGGTTATTGAGAAGAAGTTGTTTTAAGATTTTAAGACATTTGACCCCTGTCACCTTGAAAACTGGTCAAGGTCATTCATTTGAACAAAGTTGGTAGCCCTTCATCCCAGCTTGCTACAGGCCCAATATCAGTACCCTGGGCCTTTTGGTTATTGAGAAGAAGTCGTTTGAAGATTTTAACATATTTGACCCCTGTCACCTTGAAAGTGGGTCAAGGTCATTCATTTGAACAAACTTGGTAGCCCATCATCCCAGCATGCTACAGGCCCAATATCAGTACCCTGGGCCTTTCGGTTATTTAGAAGAAGTCGTTTGAAGATTTAAAGACATCTGACCCCAGTGACCTTGAAAGTGGGTTAACGTCATTCATTTAAACAAACTTGGTAGCCCTTCATCCCAGCATGCTACAGGCCCAATATCAGTACCCTGGGCCTTTTGGTTATTGAGAAGAAGTCGTTTGAAGATTTTATGACATTTGACCCCT
>NW_018408715.1:69609-101187 GCF_002113885.1 Mizuhopecten yessoensis
GCATTTTGGTTATTCAGAAGAAGTTGTTTAAAGGTTTTTTAATACAATTGACCCCTGTGACCTTGAATATAATTGAAGGTCATTCATTTGAACAAACTTGGTAGCCCTTCACCCAAGCATGCTACTGGCCAAATATCATCTCCCTGGGTATTTTGGTTATTGAGAAGAAGATGTTTAAAGTTTTGACATATTTGACCCCTGTGACCTTGACAATAGGTGAAGGTCATTTATTTGAACAAACTTTGTAGCCCTTCATCCAAGTTTGCTTCTGGCCAAATATTGACACCCTAGGCCTTTCGGTTATTAAAAAGAAGTCGTTTAAAGTAAAATATTGACGCCGGACGACGGACGGACGGACGGACGGACGGACGGACGGACGACGGACGCCGCGCCACGGCATAAGCTCACTTGGCACTTCGTGCCAGGTGAGCTAAAAATACAGAATAAAGTAAGCGACATCTCAAGAGATGTTGTTTATATACATATATATATATAATACATCTATATTGGAAATTTTATTTACGTTGGTGTAGAAATGCTTCGGGTTTTGGGTTGACTATTTCCAACCCAGGGCGGACACAAAACTGACCCGTGACGGGTCACCCGGGTACTCGTTGCAGCCCTAGTAATAAAATGTATAATTTTGATAGAGCATCTTTAGACCTTAATTTCCATCTGTAAAAAGTATTTGATTGAAGGGTTTCTGGTTCAGCCGAAGAAGATTTTTAAAATATTGTCAAATTTTCCCCTTTTTAGGCCCCGCCCTTCAGATCCCTGGGGGGTCAGGGTCACAATTTTCATAGCATTTAACTTCCATCCCATGATATTAATTCCACCCAAGTGAAAATGATTTCCTACGAAAAATAGAGAAAATATGTACTCAAAAGTGTTATTTCCCTATATAACTATAGTAAACTTTACCCCCTCCACAGGGGAGATGGGGGTGACCTGGGGGTAATGAAATTTACAATTTTGATAAAGCACCTTAGGACCTTTCCATCCATGAAGAGTATTTGATTGCATTGTTTCTGGTTCTGCAGCAGAAGATTTTTAAAATATTGTCAAATTTGCCCCTTTTTAGGCCCCGTCCTTTAGCTCCCTGGGAGGGTCAGGGTCCCAATTTTCATAGCATTTAACTTGCATCCCATGATATTAATTCCACCCAAGTTTGAATGTTTTCCTATGAAAAACACAGAAAATATACTCAAAAGTGTTATTTCCCTATATAACAATAGTAAACTTTACCCCCTCCCCAGGGAAGAATGGGTGACCCGGTGGTAATGAAATTTACAGTTTTATAAGAGCACCCAAGAACCTTTCCATCCATGAAGAGTATTTTATTGCAGGACATCTGGTTATGAAAAAGAAGATTTTTTCAATTTGGCCAATTTCCCCCTTTTGGCCCTGCATTGAGCCCCCTGGGGGATATAGGGCTAATGCACCATTACCCGGCGCCCCACACACACATACCTCTGTAGTATAACAAGAGGCCCAATGGGCCTGCATCGCTCACCTGGTATTAATCTCACACTTGTAATCTTACAAGTGGACTAAGATACAGCTACAGGCAGAATATCAGTGTTTGATTCATAAGAACCTATTAAAAGATTTAAACATATGATGCCTGACCTTGAATGTCGAACAAGGACATTAGGTTGAAAGTGGGTCAAGGTCATTCATTTGAACAAAATTGGTAGTCCTTCATCCCAGCATGCCACAGGCCCAATTTCAGTACCCTGGGCCTTTTGGTTATTGAGAAGAAGGGATTTGAAGATTTTACGACATTTGACCCCTGTGACCTTGAAAGTGGGTCAATGTCATTCATTTGAACAAACTTGGTAGCCCTTCATCCCAGCATGCTACAGGCCGAATATCAGTACCCTGGGCCTTTCGGTTATTTAGAAGAAGTCGTTTGAAGATTTTAAGACATCTGACCCCAGTGACCTTGAAAGTGGGTCAACGTCATTCAGTTGAACAATCTTGGTAGCTTTTCATCCCAGCATGCTACAGGCCCAATATCAGTACCCTGGGCCTTTTAGTTATTGAGAAGAAGTCGTTTGAAGATTTTAACATATTTGACCCCTGTGACCTTGAAAGTGGGTCAAGGTCATTTATTTGAACAACTTTGGTAGCCCTCATCCCAGCATGCTACAGGCCCAATTTCAGTACCCTGGGCCTTTTGGTTATTGAGAAGAAGTAGTTTGAAGATTTTACTACATTTGACCCCTGTGACCTTGAAAGTGGGTCAAGGTCATTCATTTGAACAAACTTTGTAGCCCTTTATCCCAGTATGCTACAGGCCCAATATCAGTACCCGGGCCTTTTGGTTATTCAGAAGTAGTCGTTTGAAGATTTTTACATATTTGACCCCTGTGACCTTGAATATAGGTCAAGGTCATTTATTTGAACAAACTTGGTAGCCCTTCATTCCAGCATGCTACTGGCCAAGTATCATCACCCTAGGCCTCTCAGTTATTCAGAAGAAGTTGTTTAAAGATTTTAACATATTTGACCCCTGTGACCTTGAATATAAGTCAATGTCATTTATTTGAACAAACTATGTAGCCCTTCATCCCAGCATGTTTCTAGCCAAATATCATCACCCTAGGCCTCTCGGTTATTCAGAAGAAGTTATTTAAAGGTTTTAAACATATTTGACCCCTGTGACCTTAAATATGAATCAAGGTCATTTATTTGAACAAACTTGGTAGCCCTTCATCCAAGCATGTTACTGGCCAAATATCATCACCCTAGGCCTCTCGGTTATTCAGAAGAAGTTGGTTAAAGGTTTTAAACATATTTGACTCATGTGACCTTGAATATAAGTCAAGGTCATTTATTTGAACAAACTTGGTAGCCCTTCATTCCAGCATGTTACTGGCCAACTATCATCACCCTAGGCCTCTTGGTTATTCAGAAGAAGTTGGTTAAAGGTTTTAAACATAATTGACCCCTGTGACCTTGAAAATGGGCAAAGGTCATTTATTTGAACAAACTTGGTAGCCCTTCATCCCAGCATGCTTCTGGCCAAATATCATCACCCTAAGCCTTTCGGTTAGTGAGAAGAAGTTGTTTAAAGTAAAAAGTTGACGCCAGACGGACGACGGATGCCGCACCATGCCATAAGCTCACTTGGCCCTTCGGGCCAGGTGAGCTAAAAACAGTATGCCAATTTGTTACCAGAATAAGTTATTGATCAATGGATTACTATTCCAAACTGAAAAGAAATCATTTGAGAGTTTTTGGCTTCAAAATATTAAATTTAATAAATTTAATAAAATTTGCAAATTTCACTATTACCCGGACAGTGTCCGTGTCCCTATTTTAACTACCCAACAGCACGTTCCAAATTGTAAGATGTACACCAGGGGTGTACAATTTGATATTTTGCGTACTAGCCCGCTGGCAAATATTCAAATATTCTACTAGCCCGGCCTAAATTTTTATCGTAAATTTAGAAAATTGTCACTAGCCCGAACTTCAAATCCACTAGTCCCGGGCGTCGGGCTAGTGGAATTGTACACCCCTGTACACATTTGTGGCACTATGACAAACTGAAAAGCCTGGACATCAATTCTTTTGCTATTCTATTACCATTTATGATGTTTTGCCAATATTAGGACATGTCAAATTGATGTCATGGCATTTCAGCATAAAATCATACCGACATTCAACATTAGACCGCCATGCATTCACCCAAACAAGATGGCGGCACGAGGTCAGAGGTCATAGGGAAAAAAACTTGAAGCCACCGTGTCAACACAGTTGCCGGCGGCCTTTTTTCAAGCATTGCTGGTGATAACTTAAAGTGGTACTTACACTTTGGTGTTAAACTTCGTCATTGGTGTATTATGAGCTTCCAAAAATGTTTAATTTTAATATGTGAAATGTATATTAAAGAAAATTGTTTTTTTGTAGCGCCGGTTTTCGCAAATTTCGGCTTACTTCATACATTTTTTTTATACTGTACAGTAAAGTAGATACTTATTTTTTAGTACCAAAAAGAAGATATTTGGACCTGTCTTTTTTATCCTTATATTTGTTGTCAACCCTAATTTTGTCCAATTTCTAAAACTTTCTTCTTCTTTTTTTTTTAACAAAGAAAAACAACAGCAAAAAAATGTTCTTTGTTGATGTAGTTGACCTGTAAAATGATAAAAAAAACTTTTTTTATCATTATTCTTTGGATAAAAAGATTTTGTTTTAGATAAGATTATTATCAAGTTGTCATGATCACTAATGAATATCTGTGTAGCAGATGTCTTATTCATAGCCCTGTGATGAGTTCAGAACCAAATATAAAGAGATTTGTCACACACTTTACAGATCTGGTTTTGTACTTGTCATATTGCATTGATCCAATATTCTCACTCAAGGAACTCACTTATTGTTGATACATTACATTCATAACAAGATAGGAATTTCCAACATCACAACCAATTGTTAATCAAATTTAACCAGGAAATCATTCACAGAATCATTATAACAAGTAGTAGTTTGAGTCTTCTCTATCCCTCCCCAATAAACATGTACCGGTATATCAGTTCTGACTGTAACCATAGACAGTGTAAACAGAAACCATTGTGTTTTCTTAGCTAAATTCTGCTTCCAAGAACTAAACAAACTGTTTGCAGTGCACACCAATACTGTGAGGGATTATATAATGTACTTTCAACATTTGGAACACATATATTTAGGATACACAATGCATTCACGAGCAGTAAGCATTGAAATTTAATTTAATTTATATAAATACAATTTCAGGCATGTTAATCTTATTTTGACTAGTTGGCATTTATATTTACCCTGCAATAAGCCAAGGAAGCCAACACATAAACTCAGACTAATAAATTGTGGGGTGGGTGTATTGTGGTCGGGACAACGAAATAGCATTTGCAGGTATTTCTACTGAACTGCAATAGAGACAGGTTGGCTTATTAGTTATTGCCACTTGGGCATAAATTAAATTGAATTTCTTTTATTATATACCTATTTGTTTAAAAAAAAATAGAAGCAAAAATAATTTACTTTAATTGTAAACTTTTTCCTGATAGTTGCATATTTTTTTCTTTGAAAAATTCCATATATATGCAATTAAGAGAAATCTACTGTATAGCAAAAAAAGTGTCCAATACAAGAAGATGAATATACTACTTGTGTGGAATGATCACCTGTAACTTAGCTATGGTGACGAGTCTGATGACAGTCTGATTGCTGGTAGCAACAAACAATACGTATACCTTAAGTTGTGATTTATGTAAACGTTGTTTGTATTTGTATATATACCTGGTAATGTTGTATTTTGAACCGATGAGCCGTAAGGCTTATATAATAAAGAACAAAAACATCCCGACCAGGGCCATGCTCCGCTGTTTGTCAGTAACAACCTGTTGTTGTTTTAACACAAAAGAGGAAAACATCAAAACATTACAATAATTTTGTTTTCTATGGTGGGTACATTTACGACATACACAAGATTTTTTGCATTATTAATTATCTCGAGCACTCGACTTATTCTCTCGAGCGCTCAACATATTATCTTAAGCGGTCAAGATAATGTGTCGAGGGTTTGAGATAATTAAAATAGAAAACAAGAGGCCCAAGGGCCTTAGCGGTCACCTGAGTTATATCATAGGTACTGGTAGCTTTATTTTATTGTTTAGATGTGATGTGGAAATCAGCATGTAAACTAAGTGAAATACAATACTTGATCATGTCATCCAAGGATAAGAATTTTAAAATATTGGTTAATGTTCCCTTTGGGGCCCCGCCCTAGCCCCTGGGGATGGGGCAGGAATTCCATATATATATATATATTCCAAATACCCTCATCCAACAAAGATGATTCTCACCAAGTTTGAATCCATGTCTGCTGAAAATGGATGAAATATACCCAAAAGTGTGATTTCCCTATATAAAATATAGTAAACTTTACCCCCTCCCCAAGGGAGAACGGATAGCTTGGGGGTCCTGAAATTTATTTACAATTTAAATTAAGCTCCTGATGATCTTTCTATCCATGCACTGAAATTGACTGTAGTACCTCTGAGTCTGGAGAAGAAGATTTTTGAAATATTGGTAAATTTTCCCTTTGGGGCCTCACCCTGGCCCCAGGGATTGGGGTAGGAATCCCAATTTTACAATTTAAAACTATCGTTCTCCAAGGATAATTCTCACCAAGTAAGAATAATTTCCTACAGAAAATTATCAAAATATACCCAAAAGTGTTGTTTCCCTATATAAACTATAGTAAACTTTACCCCCTTCCCAAGGGAGAACGGATAGCTCGGGGGTCCTGAAATTTACAATTTAAATAAAGCTCCTGATGATCTTTCCATTCATGAAGAGAAAATGATTGTAGTACCTCTAGAGTCTGGAGAAGAAGATTTTTGAAATATTGGTTAATTTTCCCTTTGGGGCCTCACCCTGGCCCCAGGGATTGGGGTAGGAATCCCAATTTTACAATTTAAAACTATCGTCCTCCAAGGATAATTCTCACCAAGTAAGAATAATTTCCTACAGAAAATTATCAAAATATACCCAAAAGTGTTGTTTCCCTATATAAACTATAGTAAACTTTACCCCCTCCCCAAGGGAGAACAGATAGCTCGGGGGTCCTGAAATTTACAATTTAAATAAAGCCCCTGATGATCTTTCCATCCATGCAGAGAAAATGACTGTAGTACCTCTGAGTCTGGAGAAGAAGATTTTTGAAATATTGGTTAATTTTCCCTTTGGGGCCCCGCCCTGGCCCCTAGGGTTTGGGTAGGAATCCCAATTTTACAATTGTGTAGCCTCATCTACCAAGGATGATTCTGACCAAGTTTGAAAAAATTCCATCTGCTGGTTCTTGAGAAGAAGTTGAAAATGTAAAAAGTTTACGGACGACGGACGCCGACGGACGCCGACGGACGGAAAGTGATCGGAATAGGTCACTTGAGCTACTGGTACTGGTTTACCGGTGCTGGCCGCGAGCCAACAACATTAACACTGCCATAAAAGTATGTATGTTATGCCAGAAAACGGACTTTTATTTTTAGAATATATAAAACACATTGTCGTTATCTTGTTTCTTTGTCACTTGTACTACAATATTGCATTTTTTTTTTTAATTTCAGGTAGCAGTCGATCTCTGAAATATATATTACCATATTCGTTTCTGATTAAATACTTAAGCGCAAACGTGTTTGTTGTCTTTTGAACGAAATAATGTATGTACTTGAGTGTACACGTTAGATATAATTACACTCACGGGCGTTCTGTGTACACATGTCCCGATATAGATTACTTGAGCATGTGTTGTTGTATTTGGAGTGAGCACAATTCCTGAAATAAAAGGATACCTGAGCGTAAACCTGTGTCCGTTTTGCATAAAGTAATATTACACTCACAAACAAGCCGTTAACTGGTATAAACGGCGGTACACAATTCCTGAAATAAAAGGATACCTGAGCGTAAACCTGTGTCCGTTTTGTATAATAATATGACACTCACGAACGAGCCATTAACTGGTATAAACGGCGGTAGTGAACACAATTCTTGAAATAAAGGATACCTGAGCGTAAACCTGTGTCCATGTTGATATATTACATTCACGGACCGCTTGCCATTAACTGGTATTTATACGGCGGTACACCTGTTATAGGTATAATAATATTCGTTCTATATATTACACTTACGGGCGGGCCGTGAACTGTTAAATACCCGAAAGCGGCTGTACACATTTCCAGAAATACAATAAATAAGAAACCATAGTATACAATTAATTTAGCAAATTCTGAAAATACGTTTATCATGTCAATATGTCAATTTTTTACACACTCATCGGTACACCTTCAGTACGTGGTACCACAGGAACAATGTAAAGCCGGCGGATCTACCTTGATATAGCCGGAGTTTCTTCCGCGATCATCCCGCGGCTACGAGCGACAGGGATTAAAATTTGTCGCTCGGCGGGCGACTGCGTACCAAATCACCATCCCTGTCGCTCGTAGCCGCGGGATGATCGCGGAAGAAACTCCGGCTATATCAAGGTAGATCCGCCGGCTTTACATTGTTCCTGTGGTACCACAGATGTACAGTTACAATCGGAACACCGAACACGCTACTTGAATTTCCCGAACGGAAAAGAAATAACGCCAGCACATACTAGTGGGGGGACCCGTCTTGTAGTGGATATTTAAAAAGAAACGAGTTCCACGAGATCTATTTAAAATTACCCATTTATGCTTAATATAAAGTAGCATTGCCTTGTAACGTGATAAACATTTCGTCTTTGTCCAATAGACGTATATTGCGGCAACATTTACGATGTTGAAGTGTCGGTAATTTGACTAGATCACACGATTTCCCCTTTAAACAATCTAGATTATAATTGAAAAGGACCGGTACGTTAATTAACACATCATTATAAGTGTCTCCGTTTAGTATACATAGTATAAAATGTTATCACAGTTTACTGATCAACATAAGTTTATTGAAAAATCTACCGAGGCGGACAAGCCGACTGTCCCTGCACTGTGAAATCACCCAAAATTATTGGTTGGTCTAAAACGTCAATCACACCTCAGCACAGTAGCCCTCCTGTCATAATGGGCGGAGCTTACGCAATACACCGCATCATGCGACTGATTAGATGATGGTGTATCGTCGAGGTGCCGCCCACTCAATTCCGCAAATTTTCGTGTTTTTTTTGTATTCATAAAAATGAAAAATAAGAAAGACGGTTGTTTTAAATGATGAACAGAATGAAAATATTGGTCCTTACAAGTCTACACTTTAAATAAATGTTTAATATGGTTTCTCCTACCTGTAACATGGACTTCGCTAATTTCAAGTTACCTAATCTTATTTTATTCCGTGTGTATCAATCGGAGACAACAAGTATTCGTATTATTTCATGTGTAACTATTGCAATACAAAATTATATATAAAACAAAATCAGAATTAAATAGGAATATAATTTAGAAGTTTTAAACCAACTACGTTTTGAAAGATAACTGTATTGCATTTCTTTAATTATGATCCCTTTGACACTGCTAGGTTTCAATTTAAATTCGTCTAATATACTGTATTCCTTCACGGATGGTCTCGATAAATTATATATATATATATGTGTACATGCACAGTATCATCGTAAGACCAGCTCATATTCCTACAAGAATATTTCAGTTGGCAAAGAAACAAGATAACGACAATGTGTTTTATATATATTAAAAATAAAAGTCTGTTTTCTGGCATAACATACAAACTTACATGGCAGTGTTAAAGTTGTTGGCTCGCGGCCAGCACCGGTAAACCAGTAGCCAGTCCCGCTGCGACCGCAGCGTGAGACGTGCCCGCAAGCGATCGAGGTCGGATGCTAGCTAAAATTTGGCTCTGTGCCCACAGGTAAAAAAGCTCTACTATTTCTCGTAATATCACAGAACGTCTCTTACTGGATATGAACCACTCATAATAGGTTTAAACCACACCTAATATCACTCAAACACTCATAATCATATACAACATGTGCTAATCTTATAAAACATGTGATAAACTTATAAAACATGTGTTAATATCATTTAAAAGTCGTAATGATTACGAGTAAAATGAGTAGAATAAGAGAAATGTATCTCCTAGTGGTTAGCCTCAGTCATTTGGATTATCCGACCTTCTGTGTCGAACTATCAGTATCTGGTGTTTGGACTATTGGGCCTCCAGAGTAGTGCTGCACATTCGGAATAGCAGGCCTTTACCAACTGAGCTTAAGGGAAATGGACTAGGTGACCGACTGACCGTGATCTTAAGTACAATTAAAACCTACCACAGAATAGATGAAAATAAAATTACTCGGATTATACATGGTCTAGATTTACATGGCGGGTGTTGTCGATGAAGCGGAAGATGCTTACTCTTCCGGAACACCCTGGTCTTATTCTCCTTGTACTTTTTTCAAGGGGTATCCGTGTAGATCTTCTTTTGTTCTTAGGGGGCGACAATTTGATTCTGAGGAGGGGGGGGGGGGGCTGGGCTAGCCTATGGTGACATAGAGTTGCCATTGACATGTCGAGATAGATTATCTGGTCATGTCGACATAAGCAATTAGCATGTCACAATAAGTTATCACGTCATGCTTTATATTATCAGTTCACGACATCGTATCGTGACCCATGTATCGCGATACGTATCGTATCGTCACCACCCGTGCGATACACTACGGAAGCGTATACGGACCTCTACTTGTTGTTATAAATGTACACAGCACTAATTGCAACATGACGTTGACATGTCGTCATAATTTAAAGCAACATGTTGACTTGACGTAATCATTTATTGCAACATGTCGTGATAATTAACTATAAACTTTATCTATTTTACATCAATTAAGAAACTAGTTAACAACTTAGTTAACAACTAATGTCAATTTCTTTCGATGGCACGGATCTTGGCACGACAGAGGTCGTTACTGTGGGATGAAACCGAAGTACCCGGAAAACCCATTTGGTCAGATAGGTGACCCAAACCTTCCCACTGGCGAACCCGGGCCGTATTGGTGAAAGGCAAGTGCACTACCACCAACCATCCAATGGTGACAGGACGTGATAATTTTTTGCAACATGTCGACATGTTGTAATAATTAAAGCAATATGAATACATGACGTGGTAATTTACATGTCGACATGACAATTTATTGCGACATGTCGACATGACAATTTATTGCGACATGAGTGGACAAGATCCCTTATCTGGACATGTCGATGGCAACTCTATGAATATATGTCGATCACCATAGGTTCTGGTTATTACAATGCGCAGCTAATAATTTATTATATTGATAGCAATTTGTAGGTAAACCATAAAAAATGCACATGGCGAGATGGGTACTTTCAATCAAACACAAATATTTATTGTACAGTACTGGTATTGATTGTTGTTTTTTGGGTGTGTTTTTCCTGTTTTTTAAACATTTATTATACACAGATCTAGACTGCTACATATGTAACTGTTAAATTTAAATAAGTAGAACAGTCTGAGAAATATTATATCAAATGTATATTTTTGACTTTACTGTACACAGTCAATTATAAGTTAACATTATTTATACAGTAAAGCATCATTTCCCACTCAGTGTTGACAGAACATGCACATTTCACTGAAATTTTCAGTTTTCACTCAAACTGTTAAAAGATTTGTCGGCGTAATTAGACCACAACAAATGCATTGTCTTATCATTATTACTCTGTATAAACCTTGTAATATACTGAGTTAACAAATTAATTAAACTGACAACAATACGGGTATCGAGACACTGTTTTCAACAATTACAACATTGTCAACAATCAGCTGACAATCATAAACAATGACAGATCGCGCAGATGGGCCGAGAACGTATGCAGGTCAACGATAAAATCAAATGAAATTGTATTATAATTGCGTTGATTTGGAAAGACTAGACATACTTGCTTTCATATGCAAAATCCAACAAAGATTTGAAATATGGAAGTCATACTAAATAATGTTTAAATCGGAGACCCACACAGCCCACGGCAGTCATTACGCCATGCATTTTTGCAATGATGTAAGCATTGTTTTCCCCTATGACCTCTGACCTGACGTCGCGGAGCCGCTTACGCACTCAAGTGTGAATTGGTCTATACTATTACCTAACCTTATGACACTGTCCGGGTATTAAATGGTGAATTACTGTCCGGGTGATGGTGAATTTGGCATCTCGTTTCAAAATGAAAATTTGTGGCCGAAAATTATTTTAAACCTTATAATTCTTGTTTTTTATTGTAAAATTGCATCCTGAATTTGAATATAAACGCATTAGCTGTTTTATTTGCTATCTACATCGGTATGCGGCGGAAAATTATCAAAGCAAAATATCAAAATAATGGGTTATCCACTTTTAAATATGCACTTTTACATACTGTCTTTAAACTGTAATATCGTAAATATAAAGTAATGGAAACAATACAAACTCATATTTAGTCAAATTAGTAAAACCCATAGATCATTAGAAACCAAAAATAACAACAAATACCGATTGGGAAGATATGTTGTAATATCAACGAAAGTGTCCGGGTAATGGTGTGTCCGGGTAATGGTGCATTAGCCCTAGCGGTTTTCAATCGAAAATTCAGATTTTTCATATAGGAAACTGAAAGTAGAAATCAAGTGCATTCAAGCGGAAAATAAAAAGACTTCTCGCAAAGTCGAGATTGTCTTGACCTCTGGGGGAATAATGCCCAACCTGATAATGTTTGACTCGCCATCAAACACCAACCAGGAGAAGCTTTGCTTCCAACTCTCCTGGAAGGTGCGTTTAGATGTTTTCTTTAGTGTAATCACTGGTGGAGTCTCTGATTCTTCAATAGACTGTTTTTCCTGAGTGTCATTTTGCCCAATTGCAATTCGCTTCGTGATCGTAGTCTCAGAGGTGTTTGGATATTATACGTTTTTTTTAAGAGCTAATTCAAGCGTTGCTGTGAGCGTGAGTAATGATTGCTAATATAACAAAGGAGTCGGAGGCGGGTAAAAAAAAAACGGATTTATTGCGGATTTTTTTTTTTAAGTCGCCAAGCTGGCGCCTTATGGGCCAACTACTGGTCGTCAATGGTAAATTTAGGTCGCCATGGTGACTAAAATAGGCGCCACTTGGAGCCCTGAATGTGTCAAGTAGTTTTCGAGAAAACCATAATATGGCCATAGGTGGTCTCGACCAGTACTGTAGCATTGGTATAGAATTAGTATAGAATTAAATTTCTTTTTCATTTGGGTATCTATTGGAAATCACTCTATAAACAACATAAAACTAAAAAAAATCATTACACTTTCCTGTTTTAGCAATTTGAAGATTTCATGGGTGTAACGGTAATTCCTTGACATTGAATTCTTAGCCATCTCCATATAGCTATACAGACCTATATCACTAACATCGGTATGCTGTAAAGTGGCAGAGCACATCATCCACGGTCGAGTCATCCACAATTTTGACTCCAACGACATCCTCATCGTCCGACAACACGGTTTCCGGAAACATCGCTCCTGTGAGTCGCAACTCATCGCGACTATCCAGGATCTCGCCCAAGGAATCAATACCGGTGAACAAATAGATGCCGTATTGTTGGACTTTGCGAAGGCCTTTGATAAGGTCCCGCACCGGAGGCTCCTCTACGTATACAAGCTCCACCATTACGGAATTTGAGGCAGGACACTACAATGGATAGAGGATTTTCTATCTGGTAGAACCCAGTCCGTCGTCCTGGATGGTAAATAAATCATCACCCACATTCTCTGTGACAATAGGAGTCCCCCAAGGTACCCTCCTTGGGCCACTCCTATTCCTCGCATATATATCAACGACATGCCTGGATGTGTAAAATCTACAGCGAGATTATTCGTAGACGACTGTCTCCTATACCGAAAGATCAGGGTAGCAGCCGACTGCAAGCAACTCCAGGATGACTTGGACCAATTACAGGAATGGGATTGAAAGTGGCTAATGACGTTCAACCCCAGCAAATGTGAAGTATTGACCATTACCAACAAGAGGAATATAAAAGTGATAGACTATACCATTCACGGCCTCCGCCTGGACCATGTCAGCTGCGCCAAATACCTAGGCCTTAATATCACCAACAAAATGTCCTGGAATACCCACCATGTAGACAAGATCACCAAGAGAGCCAATTCGACACTATCCTTCCTTAAACGAAACATCAGCCACTGTCCGACAGCAGCAAAGGAACAAGTCTTTAAAACATTTGTTAGACCTTCACTGGAATACGCATCCTCTGTGTAGGATCCCCATACCCAGCGCAACATTGCCGCCGTGGAAAGGATTCAGGGCAGAGGTGCCCGCTTCGTCTTGAATGACTACCACCAGACTAGCAGTGTGTCAGCCATGCTCGTCCAGCTCGGCTGGGCAGAACTGCGTATATGCAGACTCATCCTGATCCATAACATCATAAACAACGTCATCCATCTAAAACCGGAATCCTATCTCGTCCCAACCGGAACTGTCACCCGAGGCCACAATCTCAAATTTCTACAGCCACACACCCAACTCCTACCGCTTCAACACTCCTTCTTCCCCAGCTCCATTAGACTCTGGAATTCTTTCCGCAAAACGTTGTCAGTACCACCTCAGCTGAGATATTCAAGCAGGCACTGGCAAACACATCCATTGACTGCTGAGCACTAAACTTTTTAATTGTATGTATACGGAACTTTTAAATATAATGGAGGGAAATGTTTCACACACCCCACAGTGCGATAATACTCTAACAAGAGGAGAACACTTACTGAAGATGATGATGATGATGAGATGATGATAGCCATTTAAAAATAAAAAGAATTTCCGACCGACCTACCCTATTTTTTCTGGCATGTTAGCGGAAACACAGGTATTATTTTTTTAGGCCTGACTGGGGGTACATTACAAAAAAAAACAACTTTGTTACAAAAATGAGTGGGAACACTGAAGAAGGATTTGTATGCACGTTATCTTTGCATGGGTAGGATTTCCCGAATGGTCCGATTTTCATGATGGTCGGAATTACCTACAGTTTCCCTAACATGTTCATGCGGTTTGTTTTTGCAACCTCCGGTCTGTATAATAAATCTAAGTAAATGTTTTTGTATAAGAGGATACAACAAAAGTTTTATCTTTCAAACGGTACCAAATATGTATCATAACACTAACTAATTAATTTATACGCAACCATTTTGATTGCGCTGCCATCGCAGACAAAAGCATTATCACGCGTACGTTCTGTAGACCTACCTGCAATATAATCTACCAGGGAATTGTAGGCCGCCATCAGATCCGGATCGACATCGCTGTCACCAGGTTGTTTATCTTGCACCAACAATTCCAGATTTTTTAAATTGAATACATCTTCGTATTCGAACATGAAGATGTGCCATGGCGTTGGCGGATCAGTAGGCACGGGCTCCTCTATCCCAAAAAGTGGCATCCTAATATTTGCAGATTTGAAACTACCTTCTGGGCTGCAGTTAAATATTTCCAAATTCATCAGCTCGTAATTTTTAGCTTCTTTTTCAATAATGTTTTTAAATTCATTCTGCACATCACGTAGAGCGCGTTGACGCAGCATTTTGTTGTTGCAGACGTCTGGCCCGCAATAACAAAGTTTTAAGTTTAGACGCTAAATATACTTCCGGTTTATTTATCGGTAACTCGTGCCGGAAAAAACCTCAAAAACAGGTTAAACTACCCGATAAATATTATTATAAAAATATGCTGGAAATAAATCGAAATTTACGACGCAGATTGATTGATTGATTGATTGATTGGTTTTAGGTCCGCTTCACTACCGAGTAATTCGGTTATCCAGCAGACGAAAACGACGCAGCAAGGGAACTGACCCATATACAGGACGAATCCTCTGTAATTTAATATTCATCTTTTTTAGTTTCGTATTTTTTGTTCCGAATGGAAAAAAGCACGAGTTTCCAAAGGCGTTATGGTACTTTACAGAAGGATGATGTTCATGTATTACGCTTTTATTGAAGAAAATGCGGAGTCAAACAGGTAAAAGTGTTTATAATTATATATATTGAAGTGAAAGAATTTGGTAATTGATGATACTCTCTTATTTTGTTGCATTTATTTGAAAACGAAAGTAGAACACTTTACTTGTTTATTTTAATATCAAAGATAAGTATTACTACTTGTATTTAGTATCACAGACTGGTATAACACTTGTATTTATTATCACATACATGTGTGGGAGGGTAGGTTGTTTACTTCTCACATTTGTATTACTTTGTTAAGTATAATTGTTATTTATGATTTACAGACAGGGATCTGTTACTTCTGTGTTATTCACTCTTATTTAGGGTAGGGCTTTTCGTTCAGTGTAGGATTCCTGGCGATCAGCTGCTACGATACCGGTGCTGAAATCTGTGTTTTTACACTTTTGAGACGGCCGGAAGAGGGTGATAGTAATAACAGGAATAGGTTCCCACTCCTCGCTCACATGCTTTTAGATGGTGAGGCTGGGTTCGAGATTAACAGTTGGTCACTCATCTTCGAGGCTATTTAGTGGGGGAGCAGGGGGTATAAAACAGCGGGTCCGGGCGGGGATCAGCGTCTTGACAGGGTCGGTGAACGGTCGGTTCACCAACCCTGTCAAGATGCTGATCCCCGCCCGGACCCGCACTACTCGAGATCTCAGGTGAGGCGAACCTTACCACTTCATGCGCTGCGAACAGTGCAACATAGGCCAAGGTGCTGCGAACAGTACCAATACCTAACTACTAGGTGGAGTTATCTCTCCTTAGATTTAACAGTATAGAGTGCTATGGGAACTACAGTATATGTATAAAGGAATAGTCAGGGGCTTCGGGCTTAGACATCGATACATAGTGTTTCGCTGTAGATCTATAGGTATCTAGGGGTACTTGGTTGTAGTCTACTGGTATTGATAGTACTGTTAGGCAGGATAGGCCATTGTTTTACATAGGAATTGAGTTACTTAACATTAGCAGTCACTGTTCGGCACTAATGTTATGATCTTCCGTTGTTAAACTTGTTATATATATTCATTCCGTCTTGTTAATAAACAGTTACTTGTATATTTAAACACATTGTTGAGTTATTGAATCGATTGCTGGTATTACCGCTACATCCAGTGTTCAAACCTGTAGTGAAAACAGGTCTGTAACCTGACGAAAGAGGCGAGGTCTAGAGAGGACTGCAGGGGAAGTTGTCGACTCGTTACCATTACCAAAAACTATACGATATGAAACGGATTTAACGGAGTGACAACGGATGCAAACCCTCTCCGGACCTCCCCCTTTTACACATGTATTACGCCTGAATTTACTATCATACAGGTATTACACTTGTATTTAGTATCACAGACAGATATTTAACATGTATTTATGATCACAGACAGGTATTATACTTGTATTTAGTATCACAGACAGGTACTATTACACTTGTATTTAGAATCACAGACAGATATTTCACTTGTATTTAGTATCACAGACAAGTATTACACTTGTATTTAGTATCACAGACAGATATTACACTTGTTTTCAGTATCACAGACAGGTATCACACTTCCATTTAGTATCACAGACAGGTAATTATACTTGTATTTAATATCAGAGACAGGTATTACATTTGTTTTTACTATCACAGACTGTGAGACAGATATTACACTGGTATTTAGTATCACAGACAGGTACACACATGAATTCACTATCACAAACAGATATTACACTTGTATTTACTATCACAGACAGGTATTACACTTGTATTTAATATTACAGACAGGTATTACACATTTTTGTACTTCAACACACATCTACTGTAGGCAAGTTTACTTCGCTGTACCGATTAAATACACCTAGCAATTACATGCTAATAGCAGTTACAAGAACCAATGGTTTAATTTATACAGTGTAAACTACTTGTTTTATATCACTGTTTGTTTATATTCTGTATACTGTTTGTATCTTTTTAAGGATTAAATCCTGTACATAGTCTGGTGAGGTATATGAGATATAAATCAAAGGGTCTTGAGACATAATGAGTGATTTAATACTTCTTCGCATTTAACTTGTCTCAAAGCCAATTGACGGTAAATACACCCTATATAAATTCAACAGAACAGAACTTGTTTTAATTTACAATTGTAATAATTTTCATAATTGTTTTTTATAATATCTAAAATATTAGTCTTGTGTAAGTGTCACTCATTGTGTCGCATCATTAGGTAATTTAAATATCTGTTATGATTTGCAACTTTAGAACAATACAAAATATAAACACATATCTATTCCAAACTGAAACTTTTGAAAAAAAAAATCTAAAAGCTAAAAGGTATGAATTAATTATGCGCCAATTTTCTGACTTGCTCATACATGTATGCCAACTGGAAAAATAAACTACAGACCCTTAAATAGATATATATGTAGTAGGATGAGGAATAATGATAAAGTTAGTGCCGTATTGAGTCCAAGTTCAGAATAATGTTAATATTACTCTGTATTACTCTTTAAGTGTATAATTACTGTGTATATATATAATATACCAATCCTAATTATATACACTGTTTAATAATAATAATAACGCTTTATTTTTAGAGGGTACAACTTATTTAGCAAACAATAAAGGCTAATCTCCTATGAGACCCTCTTTAAAAAGGTACACAAACATAGATGATCAATAATCAACATGCACTCAATAATGTTCATAATAGTACAGAAGTATATGAAGATAGTTAGACAGATACTTGTTTACAATATTGGTGACATTAAATTCATATAGGTTGCCATATTTCAGGTCCAGAATAACTGAAAGTTCGTTTAAGAGTATTTATTCTAGGCTTTAATTTGGTAACTGAAAATTGTGGTTTGCAGCTGATCTTAGAGCATGAATATTATTTTAATTAATTTTAGTGAATGCATGTATATATACCTCTCAACATAAACTCTGCAGAAAGCTCCCTTCTCTTTAATTTCAATTTAAAACCTGTGAAATATCATGCTCTTGATATCAAGTGTATGGGTTCTTTAAAAGAAGTCATTTGAAGTTTTGAAATATTTGACCCCTGTGACCACAAATATAACCCAATGTAATTTTTGTAAGCAAACTTTGTCAAGCTCCATCCAAATGAGCTTATATTTTTAACAGCCAAATATCATGATTCTCATGGGCATTTCATTTCTTCAGAATGAACTGAAGTTTTTGACATATTCGACCTCTGTGACTTTGAAAGTAGGTCAAGGTCTTTTTTATTCCCATATTTAGTAAGGCTCCAACCCAGGAAGCTAACAGACAAATATCATGGTTTTAGGACTTTCATTTCTTCAGAAGTTATGTGATTTTTTTTACTTATTTGACCTAGATGTCACCTTGACAGTAGGGTCAAACTCACTCTTGTATTTCAACCAAATGTACTATGAAGTATGCATCCTTAGACCTGGGAGTTTAAGATGTGATAAAAGAGGCAGAGAGGGCCTGTATCACTCACCTTTGTATGTAGCAAAATATCCTAATTAAAAGAAATATTGAAGTTAAATCTTCAGACCAGGTAAATAAATAATGAAAGGTGTAGCCTCAACTTGCTATTGAGAAGCAAAGCTCAAATTAGCTTGGATAGAATTATTGATGAAAGGATTTTGCAATAATTGCATTTAAAATATGAATGTTAGTGATACATACCTTCTGAATGACTTAATGTTTTCATTGACAGTATATATTTTATATCCTATATCTCTTGACCAGGGAAGAAATAATGTTATGATTAAGATATTAAGTTATATGATGTGTGTAAAGAAATAAGAGAACATGTGTAATAGTGTGTTAGCATGTACTGTACATGTGTTAACATGTCTGTGATTGTATATACATGAGTAATACCTGTCTGTGATACTAATTTCCATGTGTAATACCTGTCTGTGATAGTGTGTACATGTGTCATACCTTTCTGTGATACTAATTTCTATGTATAATACCTGTCTGTGATACATGTATAATACCTGTCTGTGATACTACTTTCCATGTATAATCCCTGTCTGGGATAGTGTTTACATGAGTCATACCTATATGTGATACATGTATAATACCTGTCTGTGATACTAATGTCCATGTGTAATACCTGTGTGTGATAGTGTGTACATTTGTCATCCCTTTCTGTGATACTAATTTCTATGTATAATACCTGTCTGTGATACATGTATAATACCTGTCTGTGATAGGGTGTACATGTGTAATACCTGTCTTTGATAGTGTGTACATGTGACATACCTATCTGTGATACTAGTTTCCATGTATAATACCTGTCTGTGATAGTCTGTACATGTGTCATACCTTTCTGTGATACTAATTTCCATGTATAATCCCTGTCTGTGATAGTGTCTACATATGTCATGCCTATCTGTGATACTAATTTCCATGTATAATACCTGTCTGTGATAGTATATACATGTGTGATACATGTCTGTGGTAGTATATACATGTGTAATACAAGTCTGTGGTAATATACTTATAAGACCTGTGTGTGATACTTAATACATGTATAATAACTGCATAGCTTTGAAAGTATATACAGTCAGTGTACATGTTTTACAATAGCTGTGATAATTTTACATGTGTAATTCCTGTCAGTGATAGTATATACATGTGTGATATATGTGTGTGATAGTATAGATATGTGGAATTCCTGTCTGTGATAGTGTGTAAATGTGTGATACTGATAGTAAAGATATGTGTAACAATTGTCTGTGATAGTATGTGTCTAATACCTGTGTGTGATACAGGTAGTATGTTTGTGTAACAAACCTTAGTGTGATAGTATATTCATGTATTATACCTGTGTGTGATAGTATGGATGTGTATAATAACTGTGTGTGATAGTATGTACCGGTATGTATATAATAACTGTGTGTGATAGTATGTATGTGAATAATAACTGTGTGTGATAGTATGTATGTGTATAATAACTGTGTGTGATAATATGTATGTGTTCTGTATGTGATAGTATGTGTGTGTAATACCTGTGTGTAATAGTATGTATGTGTATAATTACTGTGTGTGATAGTATGTATGTGTAAAATAACTGTGAAAGTATGTATGTGTATAATAACTGTGAAAGTATGTATGTGTATAATAACTGTGAAAGTATGTATGTGTATAATAACTGTCTGTACTGTGATAGTTTATATGTGTGTAATAACTGTGTGATAGTATATAGTGGTACATGTATAATAACTGTGTGTGATAGTATACATGTATAATACATGTGTGTGATATTATATATGTGTATAATACCTGTATGTGATAGTATATATATGTGTAATAGTAAATACAAGTGTTATACTTGCCTGTAATAGTATACACATTTGTAATACATGACTTTGACAGCATAATGCACATGTGTAATATGTGAAATGTATGTTTACTCATTATTTATTTGGATTGTTATATGCTATATGATCATCAATCTTTGATGCAGATGCCTTTCAATTGATGGTATATCAGTGTTGTAGAGTTGATGTTATTGTGTTGACAGAATGCCTTAATACAACTTTCAAGTTTTATGTACAATTTGACATACATGCATTCACCATTAGTTTCATTTGGATTGAAATTTACCTATAGCTAGCAGTTATCATAATAGTTGTATGTTTTTGACTCCTTGAAATCTTATCAAGTGTATTCCTATCTAAGCTTTAACAGTGGCATTTCAAAACTTTCATTTGATACAGATTTATAGCCATATTATACACATGTAGTTATTTGTATGATCTAGGAGAATATTATTTTTTTAACTGGATAATATACATATACTAGGTACATGGTTGTTCTGTCAGCTGTATATGAAACCAGACTTGTAGTTATTAAAATTCTGTAGCTGTGAGGGCACTGCCAACATTAGAATGATCTTTATAGTTATGCACTGATCTACAAACTTCATACAATTAATTTCTATTATGTATCAAATCATTAAGCTAAAGATATTGTGATGCTTGTATTTTGCAGGCTGGTGAATTTACAACACAGAGGATAGTCACCAATGTGCATAGATGCTGTCTAAAGTGATTATGATGTCATCATTTGATGATTATTTCAATATTCACCCTTTCATTGTAAATGTAGCAAACCTTTTTTTCCAATAAATTATGTGACGTTAATCAGAAGTCTGTTGTTTTATCTATTGATATTCTATAGGATTATTTGGGACTATTTTCTCTCTTTTTATGCTCCCAAAAAAAAAGATTTTGGGGTCATACTTTCTGACTTGCTGAAGAGAGCAATTGAATTTTAGTGATCGATATACATGTATGTGGGATGCATGGTAAACCAATGTGTTACATACGACTATATTTGGTCCCTATGCCTGAAGGTCAAGGTCACATGTCAAATTCTTTTTCTGGGCAATTCTGATTTGATGAAGATAACTCAATATAAGTTATATATGTAAGCCTGTGAGGCGGTATATTATGTAGTACCACAATGAGGTCTGTATAGTCAAGGTCAAGGTCTCATTAAGTTTAAAGGTCAAATAATTCGGAACCTGTATACCTCCAAAGGTAAGTGATGTGTAGAAGGAAGACAAGTTTTGTTGCATACCCCTTTGGTGGTTTCATTCACGTTACACAGTTAAGTAACCTCAGAGATATTAATAGTGCCAGGAATGATAAATTTCAGGTAAAGATACACTGTACATGTATCATGTAACCTTTATTCTGGTCCCAAATGACTTTTTTTGGGGAGCATACAATCCATCAGTTTTAGTGATTTTCTTGTTTCNCTGTACTGTGATAGTTTATATGTGTGTAATAACTGTGTGATAGTATATAGTGGTACATGTATAATAACTGTGTGTGATAGTATACATGTATAATACATGTGTGTGATATTATATATGTGTATAATACCTGTATGTGATAGTATATATATGTGTAATAGTAAATACAAGTGTTATACTTGCCTGTAATAGTATACACATTTGTAATACATGACTTTGACAGCATAATGCACATGTGTAATATGTGAAATGTATGTTTACTCATTATTTATTTGGATTGTTATATGCTATATGATCATCAATCTTTGATGCAGATGCCTTTCAATTGATGGTATATCAGTGTTGTAGAGTTGATGTTATTGTGTTGACAGAATGCCTTAATACAACTTTCAAGTTTTATGTACAATTTGACATACATGCATTCACCATTAGTTTCATTTGGATTGAAATTTACCTATAGCTAGCAGTTATCATAATAGTTGTATGTTTTTGACTCCTTGAAATCTTATCAAGTGTATTCCTATCTAAGCTTTAACAGTGGCATTTCAAAACTTTCATTTGATACAGATTTATAGCCATATTATACACATGTAGTTATTTGTATGATCTAGGAGAATATTATTTTTTTAACTGGATAATATACATATACTAGGTACATGGTTGTTCTGTCAGCTGTATATGAAACCAGACTTGTAGTTATTAAAATTCTGTAGCTTTGAGGGCACTGCCAACATTAGAATGATCTTTATAGTTATGCACTGATCTACAAACTTCATACAATTAATTTCTATTATGTATCAAATCATTAAGCTAAAGATATTGTGATGCTTGTATTTTGCAGGCTGGTGAATTTACAACACAGAGGATAGTCACCAATGTGCATAGATGCTGTCTTGATATTCTATAGGATTATTATTTGATGATTATTTCAATATTCACCCTTTCATTGTAAATGTAGCAAACCTTTTTTTCCAATAAATTATGTGACGTTAATCAGAAGTCTGTTGTTTTATCTATTGATATTCTATAGGATTATTTGGGACTATTTTCTCTCTTTTTATGCTCCCAAAAAAAAAGATTTTGGGGTCATACTTTCTGACTTGCTGAAGAGAGCAATTGAATTTTAGTGATCGATATACATGTATGTGGGATGCATGGTAAACCAATGTGTTACATACGACTATATTTGGTCCCTATGCCTGAAGGTCAAGGTCACATGTCAAATTCTTTTTCTGGGCAATTCTGATTTGATGAAGATAACTCAATATAAGTTATATATGTAAGCCTGTGAGGCGGTATATTATGTAGTACCACAATGAGGTCTGTATAGTCAAGGTCAAGGTCTCATTAAGTTTAAAGGTCAAATAATTCGGAACCTGTATACCTCCAAAGGTAAGTGATGTGTAGAAGGAAGACAAGTTTTGTTGCATACCCCTTTGGTGGTTTCATTCACGTTACACAGTTAAGTAACCTCAGAGATATTAATAGTGCCAGGAATGATAAATTTCAGGTAAAGATACACTGTACATGTATCATGTAACCTTTATTCTGGTCCCAAATGACTTTTTTTGGGGAGCATACAATCCATCAGTTTTAGTGATTTTCTTGTTTCTTTATATGGTAAAATATTCAAGTAATGATGGAGGAATATTTATCATACAGTATAAAGAAACAAAGGCTCAAGTGACAAAATGTGATCACTTTTCTTCCATCAAAGTGCATAAACCTTTATTTTTTTAAATTCTTCTTAGGAAGCAGTGAGTTCATGGATTTCTTTCAAACTTGGTAAGAATCATCATTGGTGGAAGTGGTTATCAAATTGTAAATTTGGCATTCCTGCCCAATTCCCAGTTGACCAATGCTTCAGAAATCTACTCCAGATTCAGATGTGCGAGAATCAACACTCTTAATTTTGTGAATGAAAAGATGCTTAGGTGCTTTATCTAAGTTGTTTCAGGAAATAATTCAAACTTTGATTAGTAAGCGAAAACATTAAAGAATTGATTTGATGTACAAGATTTCAATTGGGCCAATACGAGCTTTAAGCTCATTTCCCGGCCATCCGGATCAAGGTAAATCAAGGTAAATCAAGTAAAATTTTTTATTTTTTTATTTTTCAAACTTTTCCAGTACATGTACAATACACAGGACATCATCACACATACACACATTCACACATGTTGAAATAGTGAAATTCTTTCCAGCATCATCATCATCATCATCATCATCAATATATCATCATCAACAGCATTATCTATATGTAATCATCATCATCATCATCATCTCATTATCACTATATTCATCCATATATCATCATCATCCGTACATCATCATCATCTGAAATATACATGTATAATTGTTACATTCAACAAAACACAATTATCACACACTTTTCACACATAGAAAGACAGGACAAAGATAGAGCAATAACATGATAAAGGGTAGGTTAGTTTTGAGAGAGAGAGAGAGAGATTTAAAATATTGTGAGAAAACTATTTGTTCGAGAGAGCGAGAGAGAGAGGGGGGATGTAATAATGGAAACATGTATTATCCGAATATATTGATAAGAGTATATAGTTGTGAGTTTGGCAATGTATTTCAAGGCCAAGGGGGAAAATATACACATAAGAGAAAAAAAACAAACAAAACAAACAAGAGAAAAAAACCACCCTTATAGAGCAATAAGTTTTTCCCACTTCTTCCATTCTTTTTCAAATCTTTCTTTACCAATATCTCCTTTGCTAATTGCTATATATTTTTGCACATTATAGTGGTCTTTTATTGTGTTAATCAATGCATTTATATTCAAGGAACTATGAAGACATCGCATTTTATAAATATGATGTTTAATTATGATGAGTATTTCATTATCAATCTTATTATTTTTTATATTTTGTGTTAGAAGTCCAAAAAGGTAGGATTCTTTATTGAAATTAAAAGGAATAGTAAGTGCATCTAATAGAATTTCAAAACTAAGAAGGAGATTTTGAACCTCTTGGCATTCCCACATGATATGTATAATAGTTTCAGTCTCAGAATTACAAAGTATACAGAGTGGAGATATAGCTAAACGAGTTTTAAATAAGAACGAGTTTGTTGTCAGAATATGGTGATTCACTCTATACTGAAACCATTGAAGTTTTGTGTTTTTAGTTATAGCAAAGGGAAGTTTGAATATCTTATGCCAAGTGGAACTATTTAAATCAAAGATATCATTCCATTTTTTCTGTCCTGTTGGTACTATCTTGTTTTTTATAAGAATATTATAGAAGTGTTTGGGACCTCTAGGCTTGCTAATGAGTAATTCTAAGGTTATAGGAATAAAAGGGTATGTAACTTCTACATCAGGAAAGACTGGATTAGAATTTGATTTCTTTACTGCAGAGAGAACACTATGAGAATGTAGAAAATTAGTCTGTATTTGATATTTTGGGGAGAATTCATGGAAAGTATAAGATGGTAATCCTAAACTAGGTCATTTATACTCATTTCTCGTCTTTTATACCAGTCTTTCAAGAAAATTGATTTTCTATCAATAGTAATTTTACTATTGTACCATATAGGGGTTTTCAAGTGAACTTCACTTTTGTTTATATTTATTTCATTTGCGGAATGCAAATTTTTACAAGCTTTGAAAACATCAACCCAGAAACTATTTTTACATTTACTTTGTCATAACTGTATATAATCAGTTCCACAGTTAGCCAACAAATCTATATCTACATATGTTTTTAGAATTGTTTGCCACTTTGATGTACTTTAAAAAAATTCTTCTAATCCAACCTACTTTGAGTGAATCTATAAAGGCCTTAATATTTACCATTTCAAGTCCACCATCAATGTAGTCCTGAGTTAAGATACCTCTTTTAACTTTATCTATTTTACTATTCCATAAAAACTCATATAGTAAACAGTTAAGTTTAGAAAGAAATTTTTCATCTGGATTTGGCAGTGAGATAAACAGATGATTAAACTCTGAAATAAGTAATGACTTAATTATGTGGATTTTACCAATTGGCGTTAATACTCTTCTATTCCATGATCTGATGAGTGATTTAAGTTTTGTTAGTTTTTTATCAAAGTTCAACTTCGGTATCTTATGCAAGTTTACATGAAATTCAATCCCAAGAAGTGTTAAATTTTCTCTACCCCACTGTAAATTTAATTCTGGAAGAAATTTTTCTGAGCTATACTTCTTACTTCCAATCCATACCACTTGAGTTTTTGAAATATTCATTTTTAATCCTGATATATTAGCATAAGAGTTAAGTTCTTTAATGGATTCTCTGAGTGACCGTTCTGTGCCATCTAGTGCAAGTGATGTATCATCAGCATATTGAGACAAAAGTATCGGACAGTTATCAACATCAATACCCTTAATTTTATCATTATGTCTTAATTTAACAGCCAAAATGTCTGCGCATAGAATAAAGATATATGGTGCGATAGGATCACCTTGACGACAACCTCTTTTTATTGGAATAAATGAAGATAAGTTCCCACCCTGATTAATAGTAGCACTAGCATTATTATGTAATATTTTTATCCAAGTGATTAAACTACTTCCAAAACCAAAAAATTGTAAGACTTTCTCAATAAATACCCAGGAGACCGAATCAAAAGCTTTTTCAAAGTCAATCATCAAAAACATACCTGGGATATCATTTTCTTCTGTATATTGCATAACATCGTAAACAAGTCTAGCATTTTCCCTATATAACGACCCTCTAGAAACCCGGTCTGATCTTTGTCAATTATTTTATCCAAAACTGTTTTAAGTCGATGTGCTATAGTGCCAGAAGCTATTTTGTAAACAATATTTAACAGTGATATTGGCCTCCAATTTTTGATGAAGTGTCTAGGTTTATCTCCCTTTGGAATACATGTAATAATGCCTTGTCGTTGCGAAATAGATAAAACCCCAGTATTGTAACCCAAATTTATAGAACGAACAACAAAATTACCTAAATATTTCCAAAAACATTTATAAAACTCCGCTGTAAAACCATCTATTCCAGGAATTTTGTTATTTTTCATATTTTTTAAAGTTTTCCCAGCTTCTTCTAAAGCGATTTAACCCTCAATCTTCTGTGAATCATGCTTATTAATTTTATTGACACCATAAGGTCCTAAAAGTTCATTTAAATTAATATTTTCTAAGTTACTATCCGATTTATACAGTTTTTCATAAAAATTGTGTACTTCTTGCAATATATCATCCTGGTTTGTAATCATTTTCCAATCATCTAATTGTAATTTTGGTATTATTTTTGAAGTAAAATTCCTGTTTTCTAAATTGAAAAAAAATAATTGGTAGGCTTTTCCCCCTCTTCAATCCATTTAGCTCGAGATCTTACAATGCTACCTTTTATTTTATTTTCCCTAATTGACTGTAGTTCTTTCTTTTTCAGTTCTAAATCAGTTATGTTTGGTTCGTCTTGTTCTTCTAATGACTGAATTAGCTTCCTAAGATGGTCTTCCCTAATATTCTTTGTTTTTTCCTATAGGATGAGTATGATATAGTTTTCCCCCGAATTTTAATAAGTAAGGTTTCCAGAAATAATTTGTCATCTATAGTGAACAGGATATCAGCGTCTGAAATGCTATCTAGGTTTGATATTTTGTAAAGCGGCAGGCAGTATTGTATTTTTGTCTCAATAATAAAAAAAATTACCATATCTAAATATTCCATATCTTGTAGAAGACTATTATTAAATTTTCATACCCCTTTACCAGCTATAAATTCGTGAAGTTTTAAAGATATTGTTGGAAAAGAATGGTCAGAACGATAACCAGATTCTATATTTGATTTGTTAGTACTTGAAATTAAATTTTCAGATATGAGAAAAAAACCTAAGCGTGCTTGCCTCAATGGATTACTTTTCCTCCAAGTATACCTTCTTACATCTTCATGTTGCTCTCGAAAAACATCTATTAATGCTAAATTATCAATGATTTCTAATACTTTATCTCTAGCTTTAGGATTATTAAGGTTTTTGTAATTTTTGTCATAATCAAGTTTAGGATTCATCAAGTAATGATGAGATGATGAAAGGAAATAAGATCCTACCTTGCCCCTTGGGCTGGAGGGGCAGGGTTCAAAATGGGAAAATTGGCTAAAATTTCAAAACGCCTCTTTCTCAGACTCGGATGTAACAGAATCAAAAGCACTTCATGAGTGAAAAGGTCCTTAGTTGCTTTATCTGAATTGTAAATTTACTCCTGGTTATCAGTTTTCCCTTTGGGAAGCTGGGGTAAAGTTTACTAGACTTTATACAGGGAAATAACACTTTTTGGTATAATTTTTGTCCATTTTCAGCAGAAATAATACAAGTTTGGTTGGAAAAATTATGATGCGATGGCAATTAGTATCGGTAGGTGTTATGAGAAAATAGGATCCTGCCTCCCTCCTGAAGCTGGAAGTGTGGGACCCAAAAATGGAAAATTGCCTAAATTTTCAAAAGTCTTATTCCTCGAACTATGATGTAATAGAATCGTATGCTCCACATGGATGAAAAGGTCCCTATATGCTTTATCTGAAATGTTATTTTTATTCTATTTTTCTCTTGGGGAGGGGGTTAAGTTTACTATTGCTTAAACAAGAATAAATGAAAGAACACTTTTGGGTACAATTTGTCCACATTCAGCAGGAAATATTAAATCTTGGTTGGAATAATTATGATGAAATTGAAATTAGATGGTTTCAGAAAATAAGGTACCGAACAGCTACCCCAAGGGTAGACCAAAAGTAAAAATAAATGGCTAAATAATAAACTATTACTTTTAATTCAATACCAAAATAATTCATTTTAATATTTCTGAGGTTTTATTCCATTTGAAGACATGATGTGTAACGCATTTTTTCTTTGTATACATAAACAATTGTTCAGACCTGAAATGGAAGAAATGAGTAAACATGCATTATGTTTGGATCAATACTATTAGTCTAAAATTTTACCAGTGCACTTTACTTCAGCAATATAATCTATCATCATTTTGCTATAATGTACATCAAATCATTTGGATATTACAGTTATCTGATACTCTAAACCTAACATATAATACATTGTGTCCTTTACATGGTTCCTTTACTACATGTAAAATACGTTATTGAAAAAATGAACACATTTCCTGCTCTAAACTATATAAATATTATCCATTTGGCCATGGAGAGAAACCCTTCGTTCCCATGTAATCTATCTTCTGACCTAAAAATGACAAGATTTAGAGTAATGAAGAAAACTCAAGTTTTGGGCGAACTGTTCTCTTGCACGTTGTTTAGACAAGAAAAATAACACTTTGAAATGCTTACGTTAATTTAATAGTGAATTGTCAATTCCGTATAATGCATATTAAGGACGCATGTTATATGGTCATAATGTATAGCGGCATTTTATTGGAATATCCTTCACAAACTCAATATTAGCAGTGAAACAAGAACGCCGTAGTCTGCCGTAGAAGGGAAGAGGGTGGTACTTTTTGTCGCCACTGATGAGGTCTATCTGGCAGGTTGGATGTTATCCTAATCAACAATTTCCATCATGCCGGGAATTCTGATGCATTAAAGTAATTTACACTAATGTTTCGCGATTCTTTTCTGCTTGGGACTGATCGTAGTTGTAGTAGAAACTATATTCACTATAACAGTACAATGTCATATCGATATCAAAATATAAGGATTTGGGAGAAGAGCTGTATAGGAGTGGCATAACAGTAACATCAAATTGATTTTAATATTATCACAACTGACATCCATGCTTTTCGGGTACTTGACCGAAATGAGAACAAAAGTCAAAGTTGAAGCATCTACTACATCACTTAAAATTTTGCAAATGTATTTTTGGCATGAATTTGTTCAAAGTATGTCGATGTAACATATTTAATGCACTAATTTTGCCTAAAAATGACAAGATTTAGATTAATCAAGAATAGTCAGGTTTTGGGCGAACTGTTGTCTTGCACGTTGTTTAGACAAGAAGAATAACACTTTGAAATGCTTACGTTAATTTAATAGTGAATTGTCAATTCCGTATAATGCATATTAAGGACACAAGCTATATGGTCATAATGTATAGCGGGATTTTATTGGAATATCCTTCACAAACTCAATATCAGCAGTGATACAAGCACGCCGTAGTCTGCCGTAGAAGGGAGGAGGGTGGTACCTTTTGTCTCCACTGATGAGGTATATCTGGCAGCGACCAGACACGGCAGTCGAGCGGTCTAAGGCGTTGGCCGTTCATACACAGGTTGCCGTGATCTGGAAGTCGCGGGTTCGAATCCTCGCGGAGTCGAAGTCGGGACAGACCAATAAACATGGTCTTAAAATAATTGTTAGATATTTTTTATCATTGGGCAACCTTAGGTAAAAATATCGTCTGTCTGCGTCTTTCTGTGTTGTATGTTTGCATTTGAAAAAAGATTAATGCTCAGTTGAAGGGATACGACACGGAAGTCGCCACTGAACAAACAAAGGAAAAAAAGAAAAAAAGGTATATCTGGCAGTTGGAAAGTTATCCTAATCAACAATTTCTATCATGCCGGGAATTCTGATGCATTTAAGTCATTTAAACTCATGTTTCGCGATTCTTTTCTGCTTGGGACTGATCGTAGTTGTAGTCGAAAATATATTCACTATAACAGTACATATACATATACGAATATAAGGATTTGGGAGAACAGCTGTATAGGATTGACATAGTAGTAACATCAAATTAATTTAATATTATCACAACTGAAATCCATGCTTTTCGGGTACTTGACCGAAAAGAGAACAAAATTCAAAGTTGAAGCATCTACTACATCACTTAAAATTTTGCAAAGTTATTTTGGGCATGGATGTGTTAAAACATGTCGTTGTAACATATTTAATGCGCCAATAACTATTGCACCAGAAATAACAAGATTTAAAATACTAACGAAAACTCTGGTTTTGGACGAACTGTTGTCTTGTACATGTTTTATATGTGTCCCAGTAAGTCCCCGAGGTTAGCCTGAGTCTTGTAGCTGGATTTTATTCCGGCACGGTTTACAATGAAACACTAGTTTCTAGTCAAATTATCCGTTGGATCCAAAAGTTGTAAATTGATTAAATGTTATAAAGGGTTTTATAGGCACCTATCCCCTTCACATATAATTTTCTGCATTTTTCGGAACACTTTAGACATGGATTTCATTCTTTTGACCTCAGTACCACTGACGAGTCCTGAATGGACGAAATGGCCATATGGTGCAGCAAATTTTAATTGTTTTTGCTTTCTGCATCAATGAAATATTTTTTATTATATAGGTGCATCGTGAC
>NW_018408715.1:101334-120922 GCF_002113885.1 Mizuhopecten yessoensis
AGTAAGTCCCCGAGGTTAGCCTGAGTCTTGTAGCTGGATTTTATTCCGGCACGGTTTACAATGAAACACTAGTTTCTAGTCAAATTATCCGTTGGATCCAAAAGTTGTAAATTGATTAAATGTTATAAAGGGTTTTATAGGCACCTATCCCCTTCACATATAATTTTCTGCATTTTTCGGAACACTTTAGACATGGATTTCATTCTTTTGACCTCTGTACCACTGACGAGTCCTGAATGGACAAAATGGCCATATGGTGCAGCAAATTTTAATTGTTTTTGCTTTCTGCATCAATGAAATATTTTTTATTATATATAGGTGCATCGTGAGGTGAATATTTTCCGTAACAGGGTGGACTGTTAGTCCCCGATATTAGCCTGAATCTTGAAGCTTGAATTTTTTCTGGTACGTTTTATAATGAAACACTAGTTTCAAGTCAAATTATCCGTTGGATCCAAAAGTTGTAAATTGATTAAATGTTATAAAGGGATTTATAGGCATCTTTCTCATTTCCAAAGTAGAAAATATATTTACCAAAACAGTACACATATTATAAGAATATACAGGATTTGGGAGAACAGCTGTATATGAGTGCCGTACTTCCACACATTTAACGAAATAAAAAAATAAAAGTTTAATCATCTATTAAAATAAATAGATTTTACAAACGCATCTTGGGCATGAATGTATTCAAAGTATGTCGATGTAACATATTTAATGCACTAATTTCTATTTTGCCTAAAAATGACAAGATTTGGAGTAATAAAGAACACTCAGTTTTTGGGCGAACTGTTCTCTTGCACGTTGTTTAGACAAGAAGAATAACACTTTGAAATGCTTACGTTAATTTAATAGTGAATTGTCAATTCCGTATAATGCATATTAAGGACGCTTATTATATGTTCATAATGTATAGCGGCATTTTATTGGAATATCCTTCACAAACTCAATATCAGCAGTGAAACAAGCACGCCGTAGTCTGCCGTAGAAGGGAGGAGGGTGGTATTTTTATCGCCACTGATGAGGTCTATCTGGCAGTTGGGATGTTATCCTAATCAACAATTTCTATCATGCCGGGAATTCTGATGCATTAAAGTCATTTACACTCATGTTTCGTGATTCTTTTCTGCTTGAGACTGCTTTTCAACGTAGTTGTAGTAGAAAATATATTCACTATAACAGTACATATAAATATCAGAATATAAGGATTTGGGAGAACTGCTGTATAGGAGTGACATAGTAGTAATATCAAATTGATTTTTAATATTATCACAACTGAAATCCATGCTTTTCGGGTACTTGACCGAAAAGAGAACAAAAATCAAAGTTGAAGCATCTACTACATCACTTAAAATTTTGCAGGGGTATTTTGGGCATGGATGTGTTAAAACATGTCGTTGTAACATATTTAATGCGCCAATAACTATTGCACCAGAAATAACAAGATTTAAAATACTAACGAAAACTCTGGTTTGGACGAACTGTTGTCTTCTACATGTTTTATATGTGTCCTAGTAAGTCCCCGAGGTTAGCCTGAGTCTTGTAGCTGGATTTTATTCCGGCACGGTTTACAATGAAACACTAGTTTCTAGTCAAATTATCCGTTGGATCCAAAAGTTGTAAATTGATTAAATGTTATAAAGGGTTTTATAGGCACCTATCCCCTTCACTTATAATTTTCTGCATTTTTCGGAACACTTTAGACATGGATTTCATTATTTTGACCTCAGTACCACGGACGAGTCCTGAATGGACAAAATGGCAATTTTTTGTTTCGGCTTACTGCATCAATGAATTCTTTTTTAATAAGTGCATCCTGACTTCGTATTGGTGGGGAATATTTTACGTAACAAGGTGGTTGACTCTGCTGGTGGACTTTTAGTCCCCGATATTAGCCTGCATTTTGAAGCTGGATTTTTTTTCTGACACGTTTTACAATGAAATACTAGACTCAAGTCAAAGTATCCGTTGGATCCAAAAGTTGTAAATTGAATAAATGTTATAAAGGGATTTATAGGCAACTTTCTCATTTCCAAAGTAGAAAATATATTTACCTAAACTGTACACATATCATAAGAATATACAGGATTTGGGAGAACAGTTGTATAGGAGTGCCATACTACCACAAAAATAAAAGGTTAAGCATATATTTAAGAAAATAGATTTTTGGCATAAATGTGTTCAAAGTATGTCGATATAACATATTTAATGCACAAATTTCTATTTCGCTTAAAAATGACAAGATTTGGAGTAATAAAGAAATTTCAGGTTTTGGGCGAACTGTTCTCTTGCACGTTGTTTGAACAATAAGAATAACACTTTGAAATGCTTACGTTTATTTAATAGTGAATTGTCAATTTCGTATAATGCATATTAGGACGCATGTTATATGCTCATAATGTATAGCAAAAAGTGTGGACATACGTGAACAATCTACAAAATAATAACGAAATATCAAACGCCAGCATAATGCATTTTACTGATATATAATTTACTACCTCAATATCAGGAGTGAAACCAGCACGCCGTAGTCTGCCGTAGAAGGGAGGAGGGTGGTACTTTTTTGTCACCACTGATGAGGTCTATATGGCAGTTGGGATGTTATCCTAATCAACAATTTCTATCTTGCCGGGAATATTCTGATGCATTAAAGTCATTTACACTCATGTTTTGCGATTCTTTTCTGCTTGGAAATAATCGTACTAGAACATATACAGTATTCACTAGTACAGTACATATACATATAAGAATATACAGGATTTTGGAGAACAGCTGTATATGAGTGCCATAATAGTAACATCAATTTGATATTAATACTATCACAACTGAAATCCATGCGTTTTGGGTACTTGACCGAAATCTGGAAATTGCCTTCGTTCTCTTATTATGTGAGATTTATTTTCAAAGAAAGGCGAACGGCGTTATAAATATATGGTTGTGAACTATTCTGGTGCATATTTTGTAAAACATACCACGAAAGCCAAGATAAAATACAACGAGGATGATATCACGAGAATGATTGATTTCCTGGTTGACAATATTTTTGTTGAGTTCGGTGGCAAAATTTTCCAACGGACGGTTGGCATACCTATGGGAACCAATTGTCCCCCTTTTTTGGCCGTTTTGTTTTTATTTTCATATGAGGCTGAATTTATTGATGAGCTTATCAAGGCGGGTAACAAAGACATTGCCAAGTCTTTTAATTTCACTTTCAGATATATTAATGATGTGCTGTCTTTAAATAACAAAGCATTCGTTGACCACGTTGATCGTATATACCCTCATGAACTTGAGATTAAAGACACAACAGACTCTTCTACATCAGCCGCGTACATTGATATTTACTTACAACATGATCAACAAGGACAGCTAACAACAAGGTTATACGATAAACGTGACGATTTTAATTTCCCGATCGTTAACCTTCCATTTCTGGATAGTAACATCCCGGCTTCCCCCACCTACGGTGTTTTCATGTCGCAGCTGATTCGACATTCATGGGCTTGCCCCGAATATCACGATTTTCGTGACGGATGTCGAATCCTGACGAACAAACTCACAACACAAGTGTTTGAACTATGCAGGTTGATGCAGACTATGGCCAAGTTTTATTATATTTCCTTGTGTGATATGTAGATCGACGTTTTTGATTAATGCTAATTAGCGTTCCTTGTGATTTATGTTGTTAATACTCCGGTTATCTGTAAGAGGACGTGACATTACTCGGATTATACTTAGATTTACATGGCGGGTGTCGTCGATGAAGAAAAAGACGCTTACCCTTCCGGAACACCTGGTCCTATTCTCCGTGTACTTTTTCAAGGGGTCTCCGTGTATATCTTCTTTTGTTATTATATTGCCCTTGTTTTTTATTGACTTTGAGTTTGAATTACGATTATGTTGACGCTTCGGTATTCTCCTTTTACTCTTAAAAGTGAAAAGTAAAAAAAATACCGAAGTGTTAAATAAATCGTAATTCAAACTCAAAGGATTATTGAATAACCAGTCGTTCTTTTTTCTTTTTAATAGTTCCACCAAATAAGGATATTTTATAATGATTTGTATTATATAAAACCGGAAGTAGGTAATGTTCTACCAAATAAGAATCTAATGTTAGTAAAATGCTCAAAACTTTGGGTGAACAAATTTGGACTCCAGAACCTAGTAGTATACATTATATAGACTTTCCAGTGATCAAATCACCTATTATCTAAAAATAAAATGAAGTTTACATTCCGAAATGAATATTGCGAGACAATAATTTCCAAAATTCCAAAGAGAAAAAAAGTTCGCCCAAATCTTTAATTATTATGAAGTTCACCCAAATGGTAAATCGCCGAATATATATATATATATATGTTTATAAAGGTCCTCAAACCCAGCCTGAATGCACAATGATTTTTGCAATGTATTGTATGTAGATGTTTTCTCTGTCTTGGTATTGTTTGTGACGTCACTATGCTTGTTTATTTATGACGTCACTAAAATTGTTGACTATACAAATATTGATGACGTCATGTAACCAACGGTGATAAATAAACATCAATCCGCCTGAAGAAGCCCTAGAAGGCAGAAAGGCCTAGCGGACGATCTGAAAAATTTTGTTTTTATTCTATATTTTCCTTCGCAAGGACTTATTTATTTATTATCTACTGTGTACTTACTTGCGATTGACCAGATCTGGACCGGGATGGAGAAGAAAATCGAAGAAATAACTGAAAAGCTATCATTAGTGCATTCAGCTGTTGAGGACATTTATGAAATTTTGATGACATTACGACAATCTCCAAATGAATCTGTCAACAAGGAGAAATATTGTCAGATTTCAACACAAAATGTGTTTCATGAAGATGGAGATGAGGAGTCGGTAAAAAAATCAGCAAAACAGGTGAAGAATTCAATGGGCAATACTTGGAAAAATATCTTAAACCAACGGAAACAGGCTTTTTGGAACCATTTAAGAACTGCCAACACCACTGCAATATATGAAGGATGGCTGGGTAACTCGGAGACCGTTCTTCCCAGGAAGTTTCGTCCGAGGTATATTGCTGGAGAAACTGAAGCGGATTGTAAAATTCGGAGAGAAACGGCAATTTTACGTTTCGAATCTGAAATCAAGATAATGAAAAACAAAGCCCGCAGATTCCAGGAAAAGTTTTCATCTCTAGATCTTGACATCGAAAATGACATTCGACAGAAAACAAGAAATCCAAAGGTGGTGGATTTATTGATTGACATGTGGAATAACGAGTGTTATAATCAAGAAAACAAGTCAGCAGAGATATGGTCAACAAAACAAAAGTGGTATGCGGAGTATGCAGACAATTTTGGTGAAGAAATCTTCGTCACCGAAAGGGAGAAACCTATAAGATCGCCACCAAGTAAAGTTAAACTACCTACAAGTACAAAATCACTTCCTAAAAAGCAGATATCGGCAACGGTTGAGTCTAAACATACAACCTATTCAGAAGCTGTCATGTCACCTACTATATTGACGGGAAGGCAGCGGATGAGCACACCGGACAGGACTCAACATTATAGCAAGAAAATACCAACGCCGCCAAGTAGAATATTAAGACCGCGTGATCGAAGGATGAGCTATAGTGCGACACTTCCGGTTTCTTACAAGGGGACAACCTATATCGGACAGAAGTCTTTTTTAGACCGAGGCGCAACAAAAGACGAAGGCGGAGGGTCTCAAAGAAAAAAACAAATAAACATTCTGTGAGTAAAGATAGCAAAATCAATCTGCTACCTAAAGTTATCAATTTGTCATCTAAAGATTTACTCACTGAAGAGATTGAAATTTTGAAAAAAGGTTTAAAATTTTGTCCTACACCTAAAGCAGATATCGACGATTTGAAAAACGATATTCAACAATTTTGTCGTAAATTAAGATTAGTAGAAAAATACAGTGGTACACAAGACAATGATGACCCACCATTAGTCAAAAATAAGTCGAAATGGAATCCGCCAAAATGTGCCGACAATTTTTTAGAGAAATCAATATCAGATCTAAAAACGTATCCATTATGTAAGAATAAGATTAAAAATAATTTATCATATAAGCAACGTAAAGCTTTAGAAAAATTAATGAGTGATAAGTCTATTGTGATAAAGGAGGCAGACAAAGGCGGTATGGTTGTAGTTATGGATGCTCAGTATTATTATGATAAGATTATAGAAATGTTATTAGATAATGAATTCTATAAAGAAATTCCCTCTGACACAGATGCAGAGACTATGAATTATATTACGAATCTTGTGAAAAAGCATAGAGAAAATTTTAAAGATAAGGAAATAGAATATCTTACAGACTTTGTATATCGCTCAAGTTATTTTTATGGTCTTCCAAAGATACACAAAAGTGAATTAATTTCAAAAGCTATCAAAGAGCAAGGTGCTGAATACATTTGCCTAAAATCTCCCAACGATCTTAAATTCAGACCTATAGTTGGTGGTCCGGAAAGCGTTACTCAACGTTTAAGTCATTTTTTAGACTTGCTTCTGAAACCTCTATGTACGGAGGTAAAGAGTTTTATACGTGATGATATAGATTTTTTGTCTCATTTGCCGAATCAAGTTAAGGAGGATTGTAAACTTGTAACTTTTGATGTAATAAGCTTGTATACAAATATTCCACATAATTTGGGAATTGAGGCCATTAGCTATTGGTTGAATAAATGTCCTGGAAAAGTAGATTCTAGATTTGATAAACAATTCATTGTTGAAGCATTAAAAATTGTATTGGAAAACAATACGTTTTGTTTTAATGGTAATTTTTACCAACAGTGTAAAGGTACTGCAATGGGAACAAAGGTGGCCCCTACCTATGCGACGCTTGTCCTTGGGTATTTAGAAGATAAACTTTATACAAATGTTAAAAACACATTTAGTGTTACTTTTGCAAATTATTTTAAAGACAACTTTTTGAGATTTCTAGATGATTGCTTTATTATTTGGCCTCCAGGTGAGAATCTTCTGGAATTTTTCAATATGCTAAATGCCTTGCATCCCGATTTGAATTACACAATGGAGTTAAGTGAAAAAGGAATACCTTTCTTGGATATTTTTGTAGAAATTAAAGGACAAAATATTGTTAGCGATATATATTGTAAACCTACAGATTCTCACAATTATTTGGATTTCTTTTCAAATCATGCTAAACACACTAAGCTTAACATTCCATATGGTTTAGCATCGAAATTAGTCACGGTTGTTAGCGATAAAAAAATATTAGAAGATAGATTGGACGATTTGAAACTTTATCTTAAAAGCAAACGTTATCCTGCTGAAGTGGTACTAAACGCCATACAAAGAGCTAAAGATAAAGGCCCTGTCAGTGTTAATTTAGAAAGAGCTAACACCAAAGATGCTGATATCATACCATTTGTTACTACTTACAATCCAAATAATTGTAATATGTTTCCTGTCGTTAAACATTTTGTAAATTTTATGAAAAGCAGTGAGAACATGAAGTGTATTTTTGATAAGAAGAAGATTATAAACTGTAAAAGACAACCTAAAAGCTTAAAACGTTTACTATGTACATCCAAATTTGATATGAATACCACAAATGTTGTCACTGGTGTAAAAAAATGTAAGAAACCAAGGTGTGGTACATGTAAGATTATCATTGAATGTAAAGACTACGTTTTTGCAAATGGTTCCAAAATAGAAATTAGATCAGACATTAACTGTAATTCTAAGAATGTTATTTACTCTTTAATATGTAAACAATGTGGTGAATTTTATATCGGACAGACCGGATGTGAATTGAGAATACGAATGAATGTACATAGACAACAAATGAAGGACAATGAACTAAGATTTTTAAAAGTTAGCAAACATATGCATCGATGTTCTAAAGATGATTTTCATGTGTTACCTATTTACAAACTGAATAGCGACGATGTAGTTGCAAGAGAAATTAAAGAAAATATGTTTATAAAGGTCCTCAAACCCAGCCTGAATGCACAATGATTTTTGCAATGTATTGTATGTAGATGTTTTCTCTGTCTTGGTATTGTTTGTGACGTCACTATGCTTGTTTATTTATGACGTCACTAAAATTGTTGACTATACAAATATTGATGACGTCATGTAACCAACGGTGATAAATAAACATCAATCCGCCTGAAGAAGCCCTAGAAGGCAGAAAGGCCTAGCGGACGATCTGAAAAATTTGTTTTTATTCTATATTTTCCTTCGCAAGGACTTATTTATTTATTATCTACTATATATATATATATCGTTCCTATTTTAAAAGTTGTATGTAATTTCATTAAATTTGATCGAATGTTTTAACTCGCTGTATATGGCACATTTGTTCCGGGCTGAATTTTCGTTTTCACCAATGCCGAGACTCCAGCCATGTGATTGCAATCTTTGCAAGAATTTCTTCGAACCCGTTTCTTTAAAGCGGATTAGAAAACACAGACAACAATATGGAACGTATGGCAGTACCAGTACTGCAGAACTATCTTCCCCACCATCGTCGCCACAACGCGAAGGGATATCATCGGTTCTGATCGTGTCTGAATCTGACTCGAATTCAAGATTCAGTTTTGGTGTTGACGTTGTCGGGCATGTCAGGTAAGCTGTGATGAAACTGTCATACATCTGTATTATTTATTGTCAGTGGGTTCAACAGTGTACAATAATTCCTTATTGATGCAATTTGTACTTTTTAAAGTTCATGATTTACTTGGGGCATATTTTGCGGCCATTTCTAGATCTGTTGTTTACGTAAGTTTAAAGTTATATCACGGACTTAAATAACATGGGTTTTTTTGTTTTATCGAAGGGTCATCTGTTCCTATGAAGTGTTTATTCTTTTGTAAACAGGCGTATTTTATAATTATTTTACTCTGTGCAAACAGGTATGCCTTACTATTATACCTGCACTATGTAGACATGTGTTTCTTATAATCACACTTAAATTGTAAAGACATATGGGCCTTGGGATTGAACTTACTCGTTGCAAACAGGTATTTCCTATAAACTCTGACCAGCTGTGCACTGACGCAAAACATTGAATAGAAAAAAATAAGATGATCTGTTATTAATTGTTATTTGTATGTGGTGTATACCAACGTTAATTACGACCTCACAGCTTAATTAAGTTGGAAACAATTTGAGCCTACGTTCATAACTCTGTACTCGAATTTACACCAGCATTGGACGTCAAACACTTTTCATGCACAATTTCGTTTCTGCTAATGTGTTTATAATTACTTCTGTTCAGAGACCATTTCGTACACGTAATGGACGTAACACTCCTTGTCCATGGAAACAAATTATGATAGTTCACTCATGAAGTCGGTTTAGTAATCAGCTATGAAGTAGTGCGTCTATTTCCAAATGGAAAGCACATTTCGAGAACATTCGCAAGGATATGGGGATGTACAGACACATATTACCACACGTAAGACTACACAAACGTAATCAATTACTTTTTACTGTAAATTTAATTAAAGAAAACAAGAACAATTGTTTTAGGATGATTTAACATATCGACAATCTACGTAAACGTACGGTCGTTCACATTGTTACTATCCTGCACATCAGAGTTGTGTCAAACTTTATTAACAGAATAAAGTTTGAAGCCATTTCTAAAAGCCTACTATAATGACATCAGAGAAAATATTAAATAATTATATGATTATATTTATTGCAAGAACAGTTTTTTCTCAATTGCTGTTTTTGAACTTGTCATCAATTTAAAGTTTGTATTTGATGTATCTATATTTAAATGAATGTTGATGTGTCAGACTTAATTTATCCTCACAATTGTCATTTAAAGTTTTAATCATGGTTATAGGAACGCCCGTTGTTTCATTGTCACTTTAGAAAATGACATAACTTAGATTTGACCTAGATATGCAATATTAGTGTCTTCGAAGAAGCGAAAGAGGTGTACCCTCCCATAGCACCAGGTGTTATTTGCTTTTAATGTAAATATTTTCTTTGTTCGTATTTTGCCATAGTTTTATTGATTGTGTTTTATATGTAAAAACGTGATCTTCCGTGACAAGTGGCAGGAGCAATTAAAGACATATCACTATATTAACAAAAACTATTAGTATTTGTAATACTCCCTCATGTTCCTCATTTACACTCCGTGTTTGCCATACTGCGGTGCAAATATGAACGAAGCAAACCAAAATGCAACTTTTCATCGAGTCGATCTACTATAATATTATTTTGTAGGGAATAAAGACACGATATATGCATTCATGAATGTGAATACACAGATTTAATTCGTCTCTGTTGACGTAAAAATGAGTATGGTGGTCCACATATTTGTGAAATAAATGTGGGTGAACTGGTTCCGTTTCCTCCAGTTTCTTTTTAAAAAAATCTGTATTTGTTTCTGTCTGGTGTGAAGTGATATTTTAATGAAGTTTCAATGAGTGCTTTTCCAAAAGTAGGAAACTTATTCTGTTAATAAAGTTTGACACAACTCTGATGTGCAGGATAGTAACAATGTGAACGACCGTCCTGTGCAAACAAAAACACCAAAAAACCGAATAGATGTTTAAAATGGAATTATTAAAACGACATGAAAAAACTATAACAAAACACATCAAAGTTCATATAAACAAATTTGTGTATTTGCATTTATAGCACAACAAAACTTCGCCGCTATTAGAACAGTATAATTGAGTGTTCGGGGAAAAATACTACAAAATACCTCGTGATAGTCTTCACACGACTTCCAGCAATATATTTTCTGTCACATATCATCTTAACTGTGATTTTCATTTCAGTAATAATTACCATAACTTTAGTATGTGTTCTTTTGGGTTCAGGTTCTGGTGTGACTACAGACTTTCTTTCGGTAAGTATAACATCATGAAAATTGGTTTTACTTCAAAAACCTCAAATTAAAACGGGTTTCGTGGTGAGAATAGAACTGTCAATATCAGTACTGCAAAATTACAATTATTTAAATTATCAAAAGTTTAATGTACAAGTGGCCTAGTGAAACGGTACAATACATGGAAATATCATTTACAATCGTAAACAGAAACCGCGGGCAAAATAATAATGTAATAAAACAAAGAATAAGAAACATAAATGATTTATGTTATTTTAAATCGTTTTAACCAGACCCTTTTAATTGTAATGTTGTGCCTCTAATATGTTCTAGTCACTGTCGGAGCTAGACCAAGGTTGTACTCCAATGTTCAACAGTGACTATTTCATACTTTAGGGCTCCCAGTCTGTCCCCTGTTGCTGTATTCCTCAATAATTCCGTGGATCATTGTGGATTAACTTTAATATGTAACCTCGGGACCTGTATATAATTTTGCGTTTTTAATTGATATATGCAGTGACCTTTCTCTAATTAATCAAAATATAATTAATAAGATAATAACTTTGTATAAACTTAGTTTTTAGAAAGTAAACAAACAAAAGTTTGACAGACCTAGGTGAGGTTCGGGTTCTGCAGCTCGCCGGTGATGTTGGGGAGAAGTGGTGGTTATCGATACATCCCAATCACAGCCAGCATACAATGTGCTCATGTACGTACAGCATGTATGTATATTGTACAGATACAGAGATATACTTCAGCAAGACACCAGCCCGACAATACACACACGCCAGATCGATTTCTCTATTTGCCCTGTCTATTGTACACTCCCGGCCTCTGTTTAACAAGCATATATTGTTCCGTGGGAATAATGCTGTGTGCGTTGGACGGCGCTTCATTTTTAAGAAACCTTAACTTGTTGCTCGATCTTTTTGGAACAGCATGCATGTCACGATATGGCGCCGTAGTGTTAAAGTCCACTTTACTTGAAAACTTGATATGTTGACGTATATTATCTTTGTTTGTCATTGCTCTTAACAAAACAAATCCGAATAAAACATTACTTTCAAATAACAACTTGTCGTTTATCGACTTTCTCTTTTTCCAAATTGGTCATACCCTCCTGTGAAAAAGATTATATACTGTCATTTTCTGTTCGATATTAACCGTCACTGTGGGAGTGAGTAGCTTACGGCGTTGTTTATCATATATCTAGTCAGGTTCGATTCACCAAAGAAACAGTAACACACATATTCATATTAAAAATGATGTCTGGATAACGAAGATTGTACCAGTATACAGTAGCTGCTTAACTGGATCTGATCATTATTGTTAAGTCTTGTTTTACTCTTTTTACATGTAGAACCAGTCAATCATGAAGTCCGCCGTCACCAAATGTGGAACCAGTGAATCATGAAGTCCACCGTCACCAAATGTGGAACCGGTCAATCATGAAGTCCGCCGTCACCAAATGTGGAACCAGTCAATCACGAAGTCCACCGTCACCAAATGTAGAACCATTCAATCATGAAGGCCACCGTCACCAAATGTGGAACCAGTCAATCATGAAGTCCGCGCTCACCAAATGTGGAACCAGTCAATCATGAAGTCCATCGTCACCAAATTCGGAACCAGTCAATCGTGAAGTCCGCCGTCACCAAATGTGGAACCAGTCAATCATGAAGGCCACCGTCACCAAATGTAGAACCATTCAATCATGAAGGCCACCGTCACCAAATGTGGAACCAGTCAATCATGAAGACCACCGTCACCAAATGTGGAACCAGTCAATCATGAAGGCCACCGTCACCAAATGTAGAACCATTCAATCATGAAGGCCACCGTCACCAAATGTGGAACCAGTCAATCATGAAGTCCACCGTCACCAAATGTGGAACCAGTCAATCATGAAGTCCGCGCTCACCAAATGTGGAACCAGTCAATCATGAAGTCCACCGTCACCAAATGTAGAACCATTCAATCATGAAGTCCACCGTCACCAAATGTGGAACCAGTCAATCATGAAGTCCGCCGTCACCAAATGTGGAACCAGTCAATCATGAAGTCCACCGTCACCAAATGTGGAACCAGTAAGTCATTAAGTCTGCCGTCAACAAATGTGGAACCAGTCAATCATGAAGTCCGCCGTCACTACATGAGAAACCAGTAAGTCATTAAATCTGCCGTCACCACAGTCAGTCCAGTCAGAATGTCCTCTTTAACCAGATGTGAAAACAGCTGTGATTTTCCCTCTACCACACCTGGAACCAGTTATAACGTCTACCGTTAAATGTGATCACGTATGTAGGTCATAATTCATTGTACAGTAAGATGTTTTCTGAATCAATGGCAGGTTGATTTACCATTTTGTTAAATAAAGTTTGGTATTTAAAAACAAAACAAAAAGTGATCTACGAAATCCTACAGGTAATCAAAATCCATTTTTTAACAATTATAGAATTTTATATGTGCAATAAAAATGTAACAAAAGTATCCATACTGAGTTTTGCGGACTAACAGAAGGTACAGACAAATATACTTTTGTAAATTGACGAACACAAAGCATTTGTATCGATCAGAGTCGTCCTATTTAACATTGAGTCGAGGAGCTTCGCAATCTGACGTGTCATGTTTTAGGCAGTTTCTACGCTCCTGTAACAGAGTGTGAAATCCATTAGGACATTTGAAATATAAAGCTGACTTTGATGCAGTTTTACTTGAAATAAATTAGTTTCCTAAAGAAAATCTAATTGTCCCGAACTCAATAATAGTATTCGTGCATTATGAATAATCTTCATATTTCTATTTTTGAAACTGAGGGGATTTTCATTCGGGTCTTTTGTTTCATTTTATTTCAGAATGTTTCAAATATTTCCATATATAGAACGTTTTAGTAGAAAATGGTGATACGTGTCAGATACGTTATAATGTATTTTTCACTCAATCGCTGTTGCTTTCTATGAATCTTCTCCTTTTCGAAAGACGTGTTGCTTCGACAATTGAAAAGTATATGTTGTGTGTTTATCTAACGTATCACGCGATGAACACGAGTTATTTAAGAAGACAATTGACATTATTTTTTTTGCTCTCCAAAATGAGCTTTGACTTATTTATTTAAAGGGAAATATATATTTCAGGGAAAACATACTTTGACCTCTGATATTGGTAAATGTCGTTAGGTAATTGAAATGTTGACAGTCGGCACAACGTCACGTTATGTAAAAGAATGCTTACTCTTTAGGTATATACTATTGCCCGCTCACATCCACATACACAACTGTTTCTTACGTGCAGAGTTAATGTTTTTAATGTATGCTATAGAAGCGTATATCCTGGCAATTTGTATACTTTGCTTTATTAGCATATATGTATGTAAGGCTCCGGCCATTTAACTATTATCAGACCTTGATCATGAGATTATGCTTTCTGTGATATTTGATATATTGTACTTTGTAATTGCATGTAATATTTTAAGCAATTTCATAACTTATATTTTAGGTGTCATTTATGTTTAATTGATATTACTATGTTTTAAGAACTATTTTATAAAACTAACGCATTTTACTAATAAAGAGGACGCTGAGGGATATTAGCCTATGGCTAAATCAGATTTTTAAATCCTAAATGAATAAGGTTTATTATCATTGTTATTATTTTTCGTGTATCGCCATTAATGGTCGTCTGATTAACATCATCATTTGTTTGAAATATCCCCGGAAAACACGTTTGAATGTAATTATATTAAACCATTTGGTTCAGTATGATTTCTATGTTTCCTTTTCATTATTAGTTTAGATAGTTGGTAATCTTCCGGAGATCAGTCCCACTGGTAGAGCGAACGTAATAAAATACACAGTAGTAAATATATTTTTACTTATTCTCAAGTCATTTACAACCTTTTTCAGAAATAACATTATATTTTTCATATTTTTAAAAGTTTAAATCGAATTCAAACGCGTATTGTCACTTCAACAGCTGTTGTGTTTGGTTGAGATTTGTTCCAATATTGGAGCATTAAATTGATATCATATCAGTAAGCTCCGTTGAATTTTCACATTCCGAGATAATAACCAGCTCTGCGGAGGACAGTATTCGTTCTCGAAAGAATAACGAGCCGTGTGGGGTACAGTGATGCTGTTTGCGAAAATGAAGGCGACGTTTCATTGAACACAAATGAGATTTAATATGATTTTGTTATTAATTACCTTAACAAAACCTTTACATAATATTAGGCAAGCTAAGTCATGCTAAATCCACGATTACATGTTATTGAATTGGATCATTTCAGGCCAGATTAGCATAAAGTATTGACGTTTGGACATCTGAACGAATTCTCTGAAAAATATTGATAAAACAAATGTAAACTTCTTACATAGGAAAGGAAGTTAGGCACCGACAATGTTTGAGTAGTATCGTGAATGAAATCTTCCTACCTCGGTATTAGAAATTTAACCTTTTACGGAATGGCAATAACGATTCAGTTGGAAAAAGGAACGACATTGCAAAATGATATTTTGTGAGGGGTTAAAAAATGTTTTTTTTTGTTTTATGAAAACTCATAAATAAGGTTGGCCAAAATAGATTTGTGACAATATGCCGTGAATTGTGCACGTGATCCACTGTTTGTTTGTACAGCTGTTTCAAACGAGTAAAACGAGATTACTTTATTTAAAAAGGGGTGAACTCAAATTGTAGGAATATGTTCAAAACTTTCACTCATACAAACACCTTTATGTCACAACCCGAATCTTTTGTTGGGTGGAAATCCTTTTTTCTATAACAAATGGTAAACAAGTGGATTGGTTGATCCATGACATACTTAGATATTCAGGTTATCTCTCATAATTCTCCAATCAGGAACTCGTACTGCAATACATCTTTACAGATTATCCTATACATCAAGGTCATGTTATATAAAAATCGACATATTTTTATCTAAATCACGGGCTTTGATTTATTCCGTGTCTAAACGTAACGCACGTCCCTTATTCACAGATACGTATATGAACATTTCAGCACGTATGTCTACAGTACGTAGAACGAACGTATTGAAGATATCCAGGTTAATGAAAATTGGTAAATTACGTATAAACGTAAATTTTTCATTAAAACTCGTTATAAGAAATAAAGTGTATAGTCTGTTAGCAAGTCTTATCATCAATGTTATATACATGTACGTACTGAAAAGGTTTTTAGTCATGAATTACAGCTGAATTTCTATCTGTTAAGCGGTATACGGCCAAATTAGTTTCTCAACCCTTTCTCTTAATGCATATAGTATGCTTACATAGAATGTACCTGTTGAGTTTACTGATATATGGTTTAAAATAGTCAGTTCATGGTTGTAAATCCCAAATATATCGAGTATCAAGTCTACACTATTTTACGTGTCCTATCTATTTCGTGTGCACACGTATGTTCCCGTATGATGCTACACCATTTTAAATGGTCACTAAAATGGTAATTTTGAACATAAAATATTTATGCATGATGACTAGTCAATCTAATATTTGTTTTTTTAACAATAATTATAATCAAAAGTCAAACTATTTTTCTGACCTTTCAACAACTTTGCTTTGATCAACCAGATATTATGAAGTTCCTTTCAAAGCGTCTTATCGTCTGATTGTCATAAAAGAAAACAAGTCAATATTCTTGGTCACGTAAGCGCTTACAGTTTATGCGCAAAATTGAAACTGTATACATGTGCACGATATGGATAGGCCTTATTCGATGCTCCCGAAATCATGTTGTGACAGCTGATCTTGTCGTCCTTAGTCACCTGTTGTAACTATGATGTCCTTCTATGTATGTACTTATGTTTCTCTGCTAATTTCAAATTGTATGTTTGTATGTAATGCGGTATTGCTGGTCTGTTTGACTTCTCTCCCTGCCTTGATTGAACTATTGAACTTTGTAATGAAAAGTACTTCTTAATAAATGAATGTACCAAGTGTATCATTCCCCACCTATTACAAACCCGGTAGTAAGGTACTAATTTATCACAAGAAAATTGTTTTTGTTAAAAGACGAACAGACTTAGAACATAATGATGTAGAATGTATTTGGGTTGAAGTATGTATTGAGTTTCGTAAATTCTTACTCTGCTGTATTTATAGACCAGAAATGCCTGTAACTTATTGGGAAACACTAGACTTTGTATTTAAGAGAGCTATAAATACTAATCTAAACATAGTCATAACAGGTGATATTAATGTAAATGTGATTAACTTACAACCTTATAGTCATCTTGGTAGACTAATGACCAACTATAATCTTGTCAACTATGATGATGAACCCACACGCATAACTCAAACATCTTCCACCTCATTAGATATCGTTTTCTCAAATAGTTTAAACTTAATTAAAAATCTTATCTGAAAAAATATTACTCTATCAGGAAGCAGACTATGAAAAAATGAATAGGAACTAAAATATGATTGATTGTGTTGCAATCTCATAATTTCAAGATAGTAATGAATTTAATAATACTCTTTGTAATGATATTAATCAAAAAATATATGAATGTATACCTAGTATAACTGTTACAGTAAGGCCTAGAGATAAAAATTGGATGACAAGTGAAATTAGATTTAAAATCAAACAAAGAAAAAGGGCACAGAAAAGCAAATTTAAGTAACTTACCATGTCATTGAAAAAACTACAGACTTATCAGGAATGAAGTTATTAATAAAATAAGAGAGGCCATGAATAATTATATTGAAAATATGCAAAAATCATTAGTAGTAGTTGGAGGAAAATGGCAAAAACTGTTTTAAATGTAAATGATAAAAGGAACTATATCCCCCCTCTTAAATGTGAGGAATATTTCATTCAACATCCTTTTGATAAAGCTGAATATCTTAATAAGTATTTTACTCTATATCTACCTCTTCTGAGAATCTTTAACCCATTCCTGATTTTGAAATCAACTGTCCCCACTCTTTGGAAAACATAACAATAACAAATCAAGAAGTCCATGACCAATTGTTTCTCCTTAATAGTAATAAACCAGCTGGATCCGATGGCATGGTACCTAAAATAATAAAACGACTTTAACATCCTATTTCTCTTCCTTTAACAAACACTACAAACAGGAGTTATCCCCCTTAGTTGAAAAATGCTAATATTAAGGAGGCTCCACCCTTTCTTAATTAGCCAGCAGAATTCAATGAAAGTTTTACATTATGGTTATGTCACTATGTAGAGATGATTTTATGAAAATCTAAGCGTTCCGATAAACTGGGGATATTTTTGTAGAAATTACTGAAAAATTGAATTTTTGTCAAATTCAACACTTTCACATTTTTTGAGCGTGTGGCATTGTTCAAAACCATTACAACAATTAAATAATGAATACAAACATTGCTAATCAACCTTACAAATATTTTATTTGTCATAAAATATCTACAACATGTTACAAAAAGCGTTTTTTATTGAAATTGTATGGATAAAAGTTACTAAATACAAGCTAAAAGCAAACAGGACACATAGTTTCATACAAAAAGAGTGAAAATTGAACCTTATACACACAAAGTCTTTATAATTGATTTATTTGACATTTTACAATAATTTTGATCCTGATGAGAGTTGTCTACCTTGGAAAAAATCGGAACTTTTTGCAGAGTAATAGAATTTATACAATGACACTTATTTTCTTTACTATAACAACAACGACGGAAATATATTAAATTACTATATTTAATTGTCAATTTACTGTCTTTTTATGGAATAAAACTACTCTCAACCATGTACACTTTGGACATCAATCCATAGCCCGCTTACGCATGGTATATAACATGTCAGGTACATATGTAACCATAGGCGTTATTACGTGCACGCACATGCACTTGCATTTTATAGGGATCTTTATATTTTACAAACCACTATTTTCACGAGTTATTGTAATTCCATTGGTGAACCGATTTATCTGACGGAGTGTAACTCGCTCGACAACAAAAGGCGTAGCGACCAAGCGCTTGTGAACTACTGTTAGCACAGGTGTGGTCGGTAAACAAAACACATCAGTCTGCATTCCATGCGCCTCATATACGACCTTCTTGAAGTCGTCTGATCTTATGTCAGTGTTTTTCCGTGAGTTAATTAATGTCTTTGTATCATAAGCTTTATTTCTGAAGTACGTGTGATAAGCCATTTCCAAATTAAATCTCGATATCGGGTTTTGACATATCATCGTCACGCACGTGTACTATTGTTTACCCGGTGTTACTATAATTTACACTATGGTAATGGAATGCCCGATACGCAATACGGAAATGACGACACGAAAATGCGACAAGAAAAGCATGTGCATTACGAAGGGTGGGAAGTCCTTAATGCCATTTATAAAGGGAAAGGTTTAACCAATGACATTTCTAATTATAGACCATTTCTATTACTTCATGTTTTAGTAAGATCATAGATTTTTTTTTTATATATAAATACATGTTTAATTATCTTGCTACACTTGAAGTTATTACTAAACATCAATCTGGATTTATGCCTAAGGACTCTACTATAAATCAACTTCTTTCAGTATATCATACTATTATACAATGTCTTGACCAGAAAAAAGAATTAACATTTGTTTTTGTGACATAAGCAAGGCGTTCGATAGGGTATGGCATGATGGACTGGTACATAAACTCCAATTATATGGCATCAAAGGGAAATTAATTTCATTTTTTTAGATGACAGAAAACAACGAGTGTTAACTGAGGGATATATATCTACAACCAGGCCTGTAAATGCAGGGGTACCACAGGGCTC
>NW_018408715.1:126254-142353 GCF_002113885.1 Mizuhopecten yessoensis
TCAGCAAGAGTCTGACCTTATTGAAAGTGTTCAGCGTAGGGCGGCATTAATATGCACAGGCGGTTATAAGGTTACCAAATATACTAAACTGCTGAGTGAATTGGGATGGGAAAAACTAAGTGAGAGACGAAAAATTGCAGACTTAAAATGTTATCTAAAATTAAGCATGATCTATGTCCGCCATACTTGAAAACTATTTGTCCAATTCAGAGTCATCGAACACAAAACCACAACTTTAGAAATTCTAATACTATTCTTCCTATCCTGTCAAGAAAATCTTTCTATCACCAATCCTTCTTTCCAAAATCAATACGAGACTGGAACAACCTACCTGAAGCATTGAGAAATAGCTCTTCACTAACGTCTTTCTCTCCAGCACTGTCAAATCTATCCACTCCACAAACAAACTCTTTATATGCATATGGACATGGGAAAGGAAAAATCAATCACTCTAGAATAAAAATGGGACTAAGTGCTTTAAACAAACATAGATACTCTTATAATTTAACTAATAACAAATTCTGTGACTTCTGCGCGAACTCCTCCGAAGATGAAATTCATTTCTTTTTACTTTGTCCAAAATATAACCGAATCCGTTCCAATATGCTCCGTGCTGTTTGTCATATATTCGCTCCAAATATCAATTCAAACCTTATTGTAGAGCGCATGCCAAATGTTCTTGTCAAAATACTTTTATGTGGATTAGAAACTCCAAACGAAATTGAGAACAAAACATTATTTGACCATGTTGTTGAATATATCGTAAATTCAAACAGATTCTGATTTAGTTAATGTTATCCTTTATCCTTACTCTTATTCCGAATGCACCTTGAATCTATTTGTTATACGTATAGATTTGTTATGAACAAGGAATCAATTTTGACTACGCTTGCTGGCCAATGGATAATATCTTATATTACGCTAACGTGCATTCTACTTCATCATTACTTACCTTCCCGATACGGTCGCACTTGTCCGTCATAGAGGGCTTGGTATGTTAAATCGTCTTACTGCAATGTTAACAGTTTGGACTCACACATAACCTTAAACATGTATTCGCTGTAATTCGTTTAAGATACCATTCCGCACTACAATTACATGTTAGCATGATCTCTACAATAACACGAGACGAAGGCCTTTTTCAATCAGTCATCAAAAACAATTTTTGTTTGTCGGGTAGGGTATGTGATAAGAATAGGAAATTCGGTTTTACCATGCGGCTCATAGGTTTAGGGTTTACCCAAATTTTATTTGTTAATCGCCAGTATATACACTTAAACAGCATACTATTTCCATTCTCGGGATACTTAATAAATAATGTTAATATTTTTTAGAAACAATTTAATTTGCTTTAAGTATGTACTAAATAGTAGTTTAGTACTCCGTGACCTGTTTTGGCGACGTGACACTCTACAGCGGACTGACCAATCAGAAATAAGCTTTCAAAAGACGGTAATTTGGCCCAAACAATAAAAACGCGTGCTCGATCTGTTTGTTGACGAGGCAGACATTGTTGATCGTTCATTAATGTCCTGTGATTTCCAATTTTGTTGACGTGTAAAATGCATGTCGTAGCTACGACACTGTTTTATTTGGTCTGTCAGACTTCTGAAAATGCAAATTTTGTTGATCATTAACGGGGCTGTTAGACCCATGACGTCACAAGGAATCTCCTGTCGATGCTCACCACTTTAATTGCATGACAAGTATGGGCGTTTGTTTGGAGGATTGTTTAAGAAATGAATATATAATAATCTATAATATATATATTGATTGTTTTTTATAAATATTTATTTCATCACGGACCACAACTGATTTTCGAATTCAGTTATCTCCTGTGATAGGGAAAAATGTGTGTCAACACCAATACATGTGACAATATCATCATTAAAACAAGCCAATCGCATGCCCATGTATATGTAGCTTTAAATGACAAAATTTCACAATTTATCAAAACTAAAAATGAAAATAAATAGACCAAAATGAAGAAAATGAAACTGAGAATTGTATGATGCATGCAGTCTTCTTCTGTAATTATCGTGCATATATCATATACTATACAGTTCATAATAGTGTTGAATTTATAAATGTATGTTGATTTCAAGATGAACGTGTCAATTTTAGACAAAAACATGCGTATCCATAATTTTTGAAAATTTTGTTGTTATCAGATTTTAGACAAATGATATACAAATGTCCAGTGTGCATAACCCTGTAAGCACAATGTCAAATTTGACTGTAAGATAGTATAGAACTTCCAGCGTTCCGTACAGTGCCCATACCTTAACGTACATTTGTGGGATCGCACAACCTTATACAATGTACGGTGTGCTCACCAAGTGCGATTAATACAAATCTAGACGACTATTTCTTACGCACATTTGTGCGCACGATGGACGAATCTTATGCGATAACAATCTTGGTTGGTGTAAATTGAGGAATTGCTTAGCAATATATACGGTTTTGTGTTTAAACATATAAACAGCAAGTGTGTTGCTATAGTCTAGCTACATAGATATGACTATCTTCATATTATAATATTTTCTTAAATTTATAAACGGTGTTTTCTGTGTTTTTTAAACGACCCAAATCGACACAAAAAATTACAACACAAATGTACATGTTCCCACATACAGGTAAACCTCGCCACTTTGTACATGTACCTGGACCGTAGTTTTCTTACTAGGGGTACTTGTGTAACTCGTCATACGAGCCTTCCGGATTATTTTTTTTCATTTCGTAATTTAGGTTGGACAGACTATTGAGTTATACTGATATGGTCTCAGTAGAATCATTATGTGTCGCCTTCAATAGGTAATGTAATCATCATTTGTATTCTTAAACACCAATACATATACATATATCTATTTAAACAGTAATAATGCAGATTTTTATTGTATGTGTCTAGAAATGGACCAATACCTAGGATTTAAATGTCATCATATTTGTAATAGTATAAGCATATTGAATATAACACAAGCAGAAATAAAATCACAACTTCCTTATGTGATATTTAATTGAATTCTTAGAACTTGCCGCGATCAATGTTTGGGCTAATTCAATTTCAAATCCCACTTTACAAATGTCACTATTATACAAAAATATACGTTGATCATATTTAGTTTGTTATCTAGGTACCTTCACTCAAAAAAGCAGACTCATCAAGGACCTGTCAAATCCGACTCTCTTGTTTAATCCGTAACATCGTTCACATTTGAAAACGCAGACCTGAAAATGGTAGACCTAATTGGTTCCTTTTAAATAAAGGTTTTACAACAGTTTTCTCATAAAAAAATGGTACACGACCAGATGCTCTGAACCTTCGGATCGCAAAAAAATATGTATTGTCGAGAATTTTGAGTATGCTTTGTATAACGTAATACACGTTGTTGAAGCAAACGGACAATAAAGCGTTTGGCAGTGAATCTTGGAGAAAATCTATGTTTTTGTCACATCTTAACCCATTTTGTCTATGACTCTCCTGATTTTTGAGAACATTTATCGCCCCTTACCAACTCCGTACAAGACATGTTGTCGCCTCTTCGCCACATAGATGGAGTGACCGGATACATAATGTAGGCAATTTGTCAAATGAAGGAAATAGTCTAACATATGAATGTTCTTTGTTCACTACTCGCAGTGTAATCGTTAATATAGAACTCGATGTTACAATTGCCCAATTGAATAAAATGTTACGTTTTAAGACGTTCGAATCAACTCTGTCTGTATAATGAATAACTAAAGCTGTTACTTGTTAACTTTGGACACTGTCTTGTAACACGTAATTACAGAGGATCTAAATACAATCCATAAACTATAGCTACCAGGGCTTTTCTTGAGGGGTCCAAAGTAGCGAGAGACATTTATTCTCTATTGGCATGCGAATGTCTTCGGGGGAATAGCCAAGGCAAAGGACAAACGAAATCACTGTCAATTGTACTGACTTTTAGAGTCATTTGCATGTTTCTAGAATGCAAAATGTGTAACGCATTAAAACATTTTAAAAGTTCATAATGTTTAAGAGATTTTATATATACCTCACATCTCGCTCTGTATACTGAAGTGATGAGTGTTACTATTGAAATATTAATGGACAAAAAGTATAATAATATACGTTAAGAGGTAAATATCACCGTGAATAGTATATCATTATTAATGTTTAGATTTGATAGACATTAATACCACAGATAACAGTAGAAAGCACGAGGGATCGTCTGTACACAAACATGAGAGACTTCAAAATTATAATTGCGCAACACTCTGTACTAACCTCAATTTGATGTCATCTGAATGCATTTAGCTTGCTGACCATGAAACCTGATAATAATGGCAATAATCCAATATTGAATCAAGTGACCGTCATTGACAAAAGATAATGAAATAAACAAGTACAAAATACCTCCCGAATGATCTGTTTTCTTTTCTTCTTTCTTTTTTGCATCAACCATGACTTGTCAAAAGTATATCTCATAAGTGACTATTAATGATTTTGTTTTCAAAACACTCAAAAAAACTACCGATGACCGATATCTGTAATCAATTTTGTCTCTCGTTTCTTTCGGTCGTTAATCTCTTTCAAAAATGTAACCTCTAGTGGACATCATTGCAAAATGTGGTCAGTATTGTTTCAGCAGAAACAATTTTACCATTGTTATATAATATATATGTTTAACCATGAGTGATAGTTGTGATTTCCCAATGCAATATTGAAAACAGAATATATGCAACTCAGTTAAATGATCAACCTAATAATGAAACAGGAATTTAGACGAGGGAAAGTGTATTTACTATTAATTGTCAATAAATCAAGAAAATATTATTCAATTCATATTATCATGATGCCATTGTTATTTTACAAAAAAAGTTTTTCGTTGATTTAAGATTATTTTACCACCATAACTCTAATGTTTACGCTGTGAAATTGCTACGATGCTATTGCTACGATGCTATTCAATAAATCGTCTAGGCGTTTTGAAAACAGGTACCCACACTGTTACTTAAAGTAGCAGACATTGTAACCAGAATATGGCTGGATACATATGCATTTATTATCTTCCGACAAACTCAATATTAGCTTACCATTATTCAGTAACACATTCTCTACCTATCTCTAGAGGTCTGGACGGAGGGAGGTAACTCTTGTAAAAAATACAATTTAAGTGATTTTATAGACTTAGAAAACAACAATAATTCCTCATTCCTCAATAGTTCCTCATTAAATGAGACGTTGGAAATGTATTGGGTATTGACCTCAATCCATCAAAAGCAAAGCTTAATGAAGAAATAAGTAAAAAACAAATAAACAGAAAAACTCCAATATCATGGCTCAACGTCCCGACCAAGACTGAAATACACTGATTAAGTAATGAACACGATATTTAGCTTTGCTACAGCAGACAACAAACATGACGTTTCGTGGAAGGTCAATGGAATTGGTCTGATAATATATAAGGAGTGCTGTTTGTATTTTCTTTGGACCACATGCTACAATATTTGACTGTTAATGCGTGTTAATAACCTCCTCAAATCTGACAATATGTCGCTCCTTCTAATTTAGACTACGTAGAATATCAGTTAGCATGCTTTGTATTACCACACAAGAACGGAAAACCTGCTGTGAATCCCTAATTATCCAGGGGGATGAAAAAAGGCAGCTAAGCAATTAGCTTGATTTATGATCGTAACGTCATAACAAGTTACAGCTGTTATTTAAATTTAAATATTGGAGCTTGAATTGTTTGCACAATAAACGGTTCAATGATTGGCTGCCGATGACAGCGTCAGGGTTTCTGAGGCTGGTCACTGATTGGTCAAGGGGTCAGAGGTGACGCTATCTCCTCTGGGACATATCCCCACATCAGGCAGCCACTGTATTTGTACGCTCATCAAGCGCTCAGGATAATTAATTTTTAAACCCACCTCTTCCCACCCTTTCTGCCGTCAATATTTTGTTTCTTTATTTTATATGAGCGTAGGTTGTACAGATGTTGTGTTAAACATTGTCCATGATTACTATGTACTGTGTATCATTAGATGTATGTAATGTGTAACCTGGCAGGTTGTTGCTAGTTTATGTTGAAGTGAGACAACACTTGCCGACTGGTCAGAGCATTGGGTAAACCTACCTTCCCTAATTAACAGGGTCGGGGAAGCCGGCTCGCAGTAATCAAGTAAAGCTGGGTTTGGCAACCCCACCATTGACCAATGTTTGGCGTTTTTTGGCAACCAACTTGGGCTAGCTGTTATAGTTTTTAGTAGTGGCTGTTATGCGTGTGTGGTGGCAGGTACTGGGTTATTCAATTTTTCATACAATTTACCAAAAATCAGGGATTTTATGCTAAGAGCCCTAGTGTGGCTCTATTAATATTAATAAATTCAATGTCACCAATCTGGTGGCCATTTTCATCATATTGTTGTCCGCGTTTTGCTTGTTATGAGTGCAGGGGCATACATAAGTACTAACACCGTTATGTTTACACTGTCATGGAGTTGATAAGAACCATTCTAAGAATAATTAAGGGTTAGGGTCTGATAATATGTAAGGAGTGCCGTCTATATTTTCTTTGGACCACATGATGCAATATTTGACTGTTAATGCGTGTTAATAACCTCCTCAAACCTGACAATATGTCGCTCCTTCTAATCTAGACTACGTAGAATATCAGTTAGCATGCTTTGTATAACCACACAAGAACGGAAAACCTGCTGTGAATCCCTAATTATCCAGGGGCATGAAAAAAAGGTACTAACACCGTTATTTCTTACACTGTCATGGAGTTGACGAGAACCATTCTAAGAAACATTAAGGGTTAGGGTAACGACAAGGGTAAGGAATATATGTTAATGGTTGGGAGATAGGGTTATACGATTGTTGACGATTATTACGTCATAAGCAAGTGATCATAATAATTCAGGCATGTGGCATTTTCAAAGACGCCATATTTGTTTAGCGTTAAAATATCGGAAATTGTTTCGATTACTGCTGTATTTGGAAATGTCATTGTAATGCATTAAAGCTATTTTATTTTGTATTAAAGTGTGATGGTACAGTCAAATTTGCTCAAGCAACCATCTGTATTAAACGACCATCTGTTTTATACGACCCCTTTTCATTCCTCCCGATCGTTTTCACTATGTTATTTAACTGTGTTAAACGTCATCTGAATAACGCGACCAGCGACCACCCAATACTGACTCCAAAGATTATGTTAAACGACCACATTTGATGCATTTTATCGACCACGTTTGACGAAAATATACCAAACAGTCGTTGAAATAGCTGTAGTGACTCCATATTTGTGCAACCGTCACCACATTTGACGAAAGGCTTCTAAACGATCTTTTCACAAATTCCAGCTTACAAAATTGACAAGACCATTTCCAAACTTATGATAAATTCATTGATGTGCAAAAACAAATAAGTAATTTTTCTAACTACTGACATTGTTGATTTAACAGTGAATACACGGATTGATACTTATCGCAGTTGAGCAAAACCATTTTGATTGCGCGAGTGTCGTGTAAGGCAACGTTATTTTAAACCCTACGATGTCCTCAATCTTTTTTTTTTTTTTTTTTTTTAAATATATTCCACACTCCCAGTTATTTTTTTTATAATTGTTTATTTTTCAAAGATTTAACATAAATATGGCATATTCAAACACATACAAAACATCATCATCATCATCATCATCATCATCATCATCATCATCATCAATTTTTTACATTCCTTTATTGCTATTAAAGAAAACAACAGATACTGACATACACAAAATCTACACAGACATAGACAGGCAGAGAGATAGAGAGACAGACACACAGACACACAGACAGAAAGATAGAGATGTCAGACTTTCCGAGTAACAATGTTTAGGCAAGTTCAACTACTTTTATCCATTTTCGCAAATTTGTCAAAAAGCTTTGTACTTCAGTGCACTCGCATAGGATATGAATAATTGTCTCCCTTTCCATAAAACATAAAACACACAGATGGTTATTTATTAGTCCAATATTAAATAATTTGAATTCGTTGTTAAGATGTAATGATTTATTCTAAATTGTAACCATTGTAACTTTGTGTTTTTTGTTACCCTGAATGGAACAGCATAATTTTTTTCCATGTTTCCTTATTATAATCAAAAACAGTTCCCCATTAAATTTGTCCTGTTGCTGCGATATTATTTTGAATAAGAACTTTATTTAACTCCTGTGATCTTTTTTTTTTTTTAATATAACTTCAAGATTTAATGGTTTGATTGGGTAACTCAACATCTTGTTGGGTACATTGTGATTCTTAATGTATTTCTTTATGCTCTTTATCACTCCTTGATACTGAAGATAATTTGTTATTGAACCATGAATAGTACAAAATTCATTGAAAGAGAAAAAGGAACAAGTTCTAATATCTTTAACTAAATCATTGATAAACTCAATCCCCTTATTGAACCAATTTCTATAGAAAATGTCATTATTACCAATAGTTATGTTTTTGTTATACCATATGGGTGTCTTAAATAAGGAATGATCCTCCTTTCTATACATTTCTACTTAAGTGCTTAGTCTATACCATGCCTTAAAAACATCCTTCCAAAAAATATTTTTACAATTAGTCCCAATAATCTTAATTAAATACCCACTACCACAATTAACTAAGACATTAAAGTTAACTTGGTTTTTTAAAATCATACGCCATTTTCCCTCTGACCAAAATATCTTTCTGATCCAACTGATTTTTAGAGATTCAATAAAACTCAATATGTTTAACATTTTTAGCCCCCAATCTAAATAATTCTGAATAATTACCTCACGCTTAACTTTGTCATTTTTACCATTCCATAAAAAATTGTAAAGAATTGAGTTTAGCTGCTTTATGAAACTTTGATCTGGATTTGGTAAGGAGATAAAAAGATGATCCATCTGTGAAACTTATAAAGACTTAATTATGTTAATTCTCCCAATAGGAGTAAGCTTTCTTTTACTCCATCTCATGATTAAAGATTTAAGTTTAACTAGTTTTTTATCAAAATTAATTTTAGGAATTCTGTCTAAATCCACATTAAATTCAATACCAAGAAGTGTCAACTTGTCAACCCCCCATTGAAAATTCATATCTGGAAGAAGTACATCACTACTATACTTTTTGCTACCTATCCAAAAAATTTGGGTTTTACCTTTATTTACTTTTAGACCAGACATTTTAGCATACAAATTTAGTTCCTCAACAGATCCCTTCAAAGATTTTTCTGTTCCATCTAGTATTAAAGAAGTGTCGTCTGCATATTGAGAATTTAGAATCTGACAGTCATCAATATTGATACCAATAATATTTCTATTATTGCCAATATCTCGGCACAAAGTATAAAAATGTAAGGTGCGATTGGATCTTATTAGATCTAGTGCACTGGCTGGTTTTCATTTTTGAAATCGGGTCTGTTTTGAAATGTTCACGACAGCACTCACGCGAGAAATTAACATTAAATATCAGCGCAACTACGCACTAAACATGTTTATGTTAGCACACAAAATCCTTTCATAACATCAATAAACTTCTCAACGCCAAGTACGAACGACAATAATACCGGTCCGTTTTTCGGCAACATGCTGTCGGCTTTATTCAGTACATTGTTTTAACTGGACTCTCTTTCCAGTTTCCATCGTAAATTAAAGGAATAATACACGTGAACCCATATGTTGGATCACCACAGGAACCGCTAGTGTTAGGGTTGGGTTTGAATTAAACATCAGTATTCACTTAATTTACTTGAGTTTGAAACCAAGTTTGTAAACATAACAAAAATAAATCTTGTTTAAGACAAACATTATCCAAAATGTCGACTAAACAATTGTGCTAGCTGTTTTGCGTAATCTGGACTAAAAGCAGTTTTAATCAAGGTTGGGTTATTGTACTTATAGTGGTCCCATGTGTCAACATGGGCAGCTTTGTAATAAGTCACCATCATTACTGTTACAAATAGTAACCACAAAAGTGACAGATAGACATTCATTGAAACGTTTTAAAAGTCTGTTGTCCTTCCTCTTCCGTTTTTGGGTATTGTTAAACACCGGAAAGCCACGGTGAGTGCCACTGCTTGTGTTTGGTGCAGTAAGTTGAAATCCATACCTCCTATAACTTTAGCAGTACATCTTACCTTGTTTAGTTGTTTTTATCTGTTATTTCGATTGCGATAATAATTTAAACGAACGATTTTCTACATAGAATAAGTGTATTGGTAGCATGGACAGCAAGATCCCAAACGACATCTGAACGTCATATCTAAACCTCAGGTGAGTAGATCTTTTATCTAAACCTCAGGTGAGTAGATCTTGTATCTAAACCTCAGGTGAGTAGATATTTTAAATACAAGTTAAAGCGTGTTTGAGTATATAAGTGACTATGTAAAGTACGCTTACCTATTTCCATATCTATTTATAAAAGATATTCTTCATACAAACTGCAATCTATTCCAATCTCATGACATTAATTTGTGCCTTACTCCGCGTGATTGTCTGTCGTTTTTACAATCGCTACTTGACGCGAATTTATTGATGTTGCTGCCATATATGTTCAGTAAACATGAAAAGGTACAAATTGATAACTGTATCAACGCGCAAATTTTAATAAAGTCTCAACAGATGTGATTAAAGATGAATAAGAAGCACACACAGACACCCAACTCCAACCCCCCCCCCCCCCCCCACACACACACACACACACACACCTACACACACACACACACACACACACATACACATATATATATACTCTTAACGGTACGATTACAGAAGACTTGACATTAAGTATCTTCTTACTTTTTTAGTTTTCCTATTCCAACGAAGCTAAAACAAAGTTCTTTTCATCTGATAGTTTTCATTTGACAGGTTATCTTACAGAAGACTTGACAGGACACTTACCGTTTCGTTTACAGAAGTTTTTTTAGACAAAACAAAAAACAACTAGAATTATGCCAGTGTGACATTAAAGCCGCTCACCTCTTTTAACTTAATTGCTTCAGCCACACGCCGAGCATCAATATCTACTATAATAACTCAGATATGTGTTTTGTATTCTGCTAATTGAAAATCCGGTCATGTGATGATGTTGCCTTTGGAATTTCCAAAATCAATCGCTATTAAATGATGCCTTAAAAACATTTCTCCTCTCCTCTTTATTCACCCTCTTTTGTGACGCATTGTTGTAATTTTCATTTATTAGCATCCTCCATTGATGTGACATGAGCATTTACGTGCAGAATGGCAATCGGTGAATGGGTAATAAAGAATAGGTGCATTGTGTGCTTGTGAAATGAAGGATAATTAACAGTTGTGGGAAAACATGCATGGAGAAAAGAGACATTGACTGTACTCCTTTTATTTTTATTTATTTTTTATTCTTTATTTACTGTCATTGAATTGAGGTTTTTGAAGTAAAACCAATTTTCATGATGTAATACTTACCATAACTTTAGAATAGTATGCATATACAATACCTACACCCATCTTTGTATCCCAAAAACAAAAGATTCAAATATCCATACCTCCCTACCGTGACGTAACCCATATCTCGACGACAGAGCCACGGAGTAATCCCCCTTCCTCAAACCCCCTTTTATGGAGCCTAAAGGCAGCCGGGATGAGGAGGCAAGGAGAGGAATACAGGGTGGGAGTCCATAAAGTTATGGTAAGTATTACATCATGAAAATAGGTTTAACTTCAAAAACCTCAATTTCATTTCAGTAATAATTACCATAACTTAAGTATGCGAATTCTTCTTACCGTAGTGGAGGCTTCGAATCTAGGCAGACCAGGCTGACGGAACAAACTCGAGACATGCTCAAGGTAGGGAAAAGGTTCAAGGAACCCCCTTAATAAAGCCCCGAAAGTAATTAAAAAATGGAAAACCTCCCCGTGAAACGAGCAGGTGTACCACCGTGGTGCCTGATTGCATACTATTTAAAATCACTGAATTACTGTGGAGGAACAGCCACAGATCGTGCAACCACCACCGGTCCAAGGGAATACAATCCATTAGAATGAGAAGACAAGGACCGGACCCTGCTTAATGGGCAAAAACAGACGAGATCGAGGACCCCCCCCCCCCCCCCGGTTTTATCGAGGTAAAACCTAAGCCCCCGACCTATCCCGTTCCTCAGACCCAACGAAGGCAGTCAAAGACGGAATCTTAATCAGATCGGGCGAGAAGCCAGGAACCTGATTCTTAGCCATAAAGGCAGGATCGGTGAGAAGGGTAACGGCAGAGTAATTCCTGGACGACCGGAGGCAAGAGGGGTGAGAAGACAAGGCATGAATCTCACTCCTCCTTCGACCTGAGGCCAGGGCAATAAGATATTCCACCTTGTAGGTAACAAACGTCAAGGAGGCAGACGCTAAAGGCTCATAAGGTGCGCGCATCAGCGATTCGAGCACCAGAGGCAAATTCCACTGCGGAGCCAACTGCCGGACCCTAGGCCTGTCCAACCCAAACCCACTAATCAAGGCAGAAAGAGAGGAGGACGAGCCTACCTCCGACCTACCATGAACAGAGAGAACACTACCAATGGCCGTGCGATAACCAGCGATAGTCCCAGGGGCAAGATTGCGGTCCCTAAACAGCCAAAGAAGGAAGTCCGCATTCACCTGGACAGTAGCCTTGATCGGATCAACCTTCCTGCCGACACACCAATCACAGTAAATCTTCCGTCGTGACTGGTAGACGGCAGATGAGGAAGACCTAATTGATCGAGCGATGCGATCTGACACGTCCCTAGAAAAGCCTGCCTGAGCGAGGCCTCCTGAGATAGCTTCCAAGCGTGAAGGTGGAGGATCTCCGGACGAGAGTGCATCGTCCTGGACCGAGGCTGGCGAAAATGGTTCGCTCTGAGAGGAAGAGCCAGAAGCGACAAAAGCTCCGGAAACCAAGGCTGCCTCGGCCACAGGGGCGCTATCAGGAGGAGGGAACACTGATGCTCCCGAAACTTCTGCAGCACCCTGCCCACTAGGTTGAAGGGCGAAATGCATATGCATGCATTCCCTCCCAATCCAGAGACAGAGCGTCTACGGCCCAAGCCCTTGGATCTGGAACAGGAGAGACAAACGTTGGCAACTGATTGTTCAGTGAAGTGGCGAACAGGTCTATGTGAGGCCTGTCACACACCTGACAAATTCCCCCGAAAATCGAGGGATTCAGTTGCCACTCTGTGAAAACCGGCTGGCAGCGCCTGTAAGAGTATCCGCCAGAACATTCAACCTGCCTGGTAGATGCTTGACACAAATTTTCAACTGCATTTCATGACAAAGAAGAAGAATGAGGATAGCGAGGGCACACAGGGTGTGAGACCTGGTTCCCCCTGCCTCTCCAGATACGCGACAACCGTAGTGTTGTCCGTAGCCACACAAACCACCTTGGAATGCAGGATCTCCAGAAAAGACTGCAGAGCCAACAGAACAGCCCTCATCTCGAGCACATTGCTGTGCTCCGAGAGCTGTTCCCCAGACCACTCCCCCGACTGGCAACGCCCGTCGAGATAAGTTCCCCCCCCTGTCATGGATGCATCCGTGTACAGGGTCATAGTGGGAACCAGCTTGGACAAAAGAACCCCTCGGAGAACATTGTCCTGATGAGTCCACCAGCGTGCGTACTCCTTGACCGACTGGTTCAGAGGAAGCAAGGCACATCTGGCACATCAGAAACATCTGGAGAGGCCTGTTGTGAAATCTCCCTAAGGGGACCACATCGGCCAGGGCGTTGAGATATCCCAGAAAACTGAGAAACCAACGTACCTGGACTTGAGACCGGCCGATGAAGTCAGAGCAAAAGCCCTGGCCTTCTCGAACTTCTCCATCGGTGGAATGGCGATGCCCTGAACCGTATTGAAACGGTTCCCCAGAAAAACAAAATCCTGAGATGGGGAAACCTCCGACTTTTCTCTGGAAGGAATGAAGCCGACCTTGAGTAAGAGTTTCAGAACCAACCGGGTGCCCTGCACCAGAGACTCTCTCACTAGGTGGAGCATGAGGGAGTCGTCGAAATAGATGTGAACATCTATTCCTCGAGAGTGCAGGAATCCCACGACCACCTGCAGCAGCTTGGTGAAAACCAAATGTGCAGTCGTGAGCCCGAACGGCATGGCCCGGAACTGGAAGACCTTTCCGTTGCAGGGAAAACGGAGGTACTTCCGTGCCGACTTCTTGATGGGGATGTGGAAGTAGGCGTCCTTCAGATCTACTGAAGTCGCCCACATTCCCTCTCTCACGGAGGCGATAATACCCCGAGGAGTCTCCATCTTGAAGTGAGGAGAATCTACGTGCTTGTTGAAGGCACTTAGATCTATGATGGGACGCCACGCCCCGGACTTCTTCCGAACCAGAAACATTCTGGTGTAGAACCCGGGAGTGCATCCCGACATAGCAACCTCCTCGACCGCGCCCTTGGTAAGCATGGTCCCTACTTCCTCCGGTGGAGGAAAAAAGATTGGCTCCGACGCTAAGGGCGGATCCCGCACTAGCGGAATGCCTTACCCCTCCTTGATCACAGACAAGGCTCATGCGTCTTCCGTAATTTCCTTCCACTCTGGAAGGAAAGCAGAAAGACGACCCCCCACAGGAAGATCTGGACGAATCAGATCGAGACCTTGCCAGGCAAGAGAACCGTCTGCTGACCTGAAGCCTAATCCTGCGGGAGAAGGACCTAAGCTTGAGCCGAGAGGACTGCAGTCCTCCCGGCCAAACTCGTCGTCTGACACGACCAAGGAGGGAAGAAGAGAGTCAGGAACCCTTCTTCTAACCCCCAGGAGGGTTCTTACCCTTCTTACCCTTCCATTTGTTGCCCTTGAGGGGAGGCTTATACTTGGGCTACGCAGAGGACTGCGAAGCCGAAGGTTTAGCCTTCTTCTTAGGAGGCGCTGACCCCTGCGAGGTACTGGCCTTCTCAGCCTGAATCATCTTCACCAGAAGTGCAGAGGCGACCGAGTCCTCCTTCAGATCCTTCTGAACAGAAGAAAGGGCCCCTCCAAAAAGAGTGGACCCTGAGAAGGGGGCAGTCAACAATCTGGAGCGGTAAGGCTCACCGGGCGGTTTTTCAAAACTGAAAACCGCCAAGCCAACAAGACATTGACGAGCGATGATACCTGTAAAGCTGCCAGCGCTGTCAATGCCCCGTTCAGGGCAGACGTCACTCTGTCCTGGATGTCGGCCTGCTCTGTCTCGGTATTCCGACCCTCAGGCAAGTCGGATACCCTATATAGACAGGTAGTCTATATAAGACAGAATCTGGATGGAGAGACGCAGCAGTCTCTCCACCTTGTGGTGTTCTTTGGGAGCGAACACCACCTGGTCAACCGATTTACCGGGCCAGGCTGCAAGTTCCCTCTATTCCAGCTTAGCTGGTTGAGGGGCAAGCAGGCCATCATGTGTGTCATAGTCAGTGGCGTGCACTTCTGACAAATCGACAACACTGAGCTGCAACCCAGCATACCCAGGACTACGGGTTGAAGAAGAATTCTTCTCTAAACCCCGAGACTGGGCGGTGGCCAGATCTGAAGACACAATGGTGCCTTCCGGCAGAGAGCGGTCCGACCGAGCGGACACCTGAGGAGCCACCAAAGAATCCAAAAGGGTGGTGGACTCGGGGACAGATGACGCCGAAGGTGGTGGTCAAACCTCCTCCCCAAGAATCCGGGAAACGTCGGCCCTAAGGTCCCGCATACCGGACAACACATGCTGGGCCTCAACCACAGCAGCCTCAGGGTCACCCTCATCCTGGAAGTCCTCCTCTGAGGGCAAGCCCTCCTGAGGACCGTCATCAGACGACTCGGAAAGACCAGCGTCTATATCCGAGCAACTAGGTGAAAGATGAACAACATCATCGTCCTCTGCAATACCCGCGCCCTCAACGTCCATAGCATCCACACCATCCAGACCAAAAGCCTCGGGCAGAGGAAATGGGCCATCCAGAGGGGCCAACCCGAGAGAATGCTCCCCGTACCGGCGTTTAGGTGCAGTGCGCCTAACGGCCGTGGCTGTAGGTTTAGGCTTAGTAGCCAAAACCCTACCCTTGGACCCAGAGACCAACGAGCCTGCCCGAGAGGCAGAAGTCCTAAAGGTC